>NW_015656001.1:1052384-1057192 GCF_001515625.1 Sinocyclocheilus rhinocerous | reverse complement strand
TTGTTTGTTAACATGTTCAGTGTTTATTTTTATATTTTATATTTTCCTGTTTTATTTTTAAATTAATTATTTGGTAATTTTATTAGTTCAAGTTTTTTTTGTTTTGTCTATATAGTTTTATTTCAGTTTAAGTTTTAGTTATTTTAGTACCATGAGTTACAATTGTTGATAATGAGAAATGCCTTTGCAACTAGCTGAAATAAAATAAGCTTTTTGATATTTTATTTCTGTTAAAGTTTATTTTATTTCACGTAACAAAAGTTTTCTTTGAGGCTCCAGTTTTAGTTAACTATAATAACCCTGTTTTGGATTAATTACTTCTGTAAATATTTTAGACTGCTAAATAAATCTAAGAATCCAGCTCATCATTTTATCTCAATTTCATTGTCTTGTATTTTTTCTGTTTTTAGTAAACCCACTTTCAGCACAGTTCAAGTGGGTGTTTTGCCATCTGATCTGAAGATGTCTTTCTGTATGGTGGGCTCATCTAAACCCCAGACCTTCCAGTTGACCGTATCAGATCTGTGAGTATATTTATACTCTCTACCTTTGTACATACAGCGGCCTTTTTAAATGATGAAACAATAAATATGTTGTTTACAAATTAGACAAAAGTTTTTGGCATTTTTCTGGTTGTCAAATGTTAAGTATGAATGAAGTTAATTTGCAAATAATTTTTGGGGTTGCTGTAGCCATTATTAGTTTTGTTTTTAAGCATTCTCACATTCTCTTATGTTTTCTCTCTCTTTCTCAGTAAGTTATGCAGTCAGGGAGCAGTTGTCACGTTAACATGCTCAGGTAACTATGGAGTCCTAATCCAACAGCCAATTAGGGCATTAGTCAATAATGAAACAAATGGATAATTACAACAAGCACAAAACTAGCAATACAACATCAAATGTGTTCACTGACACAGTCAGTCATCTGGACTGAGCAATTTAACATGCCAAAACATGTTTTAAAGAGAGAGAACCATATTTGATATATATGTATATATATATATATATATATATATACAGTATATGCCTTATTTATTAGTATTGCTGTGACATACTGATAATGGATATTTTTGCATATTGTTCATATTTACCTTCATTCTTATACAGGAAAAACAGACTTTCTGTATAAATAAATCATTCCCTGTGTATGTGACATAAAGGATTTGGTATGATCCATTCCTCCCCTGTCTCAGTGGTTCGGGCTGTATTCAGAAGGTCAGATTACTCTGTGTGTGTCTCATCCTGCACACAGATGCGCATTACTGTGACCGGCTGCATAAACTCATCAGAAACGTTCGTGTAAGAGAGACCTGCTACATGGAGAGAGCTTCATTCTGAGAGTGAGTCCCATCTTTTCTTTCTGCTCTCTCTCTCTCTCTCTCTCTCTCTCTTTAGGGAATGATGCAGCAGCACCTGCATGCTCTGACATAGAGAGTCTTTAACACCTGGATGATAAAAGAGTTCATGCATGATGATACAGATTTATAGAGTAGATAGACTGATGTATTTATAGAGACTGTTGGGTGTTGTAATGGGTTTTGCATGATGTTCAGAGACTGGACACACAGGAATCACTGTCTGTAGTTTGCAGTTGTATCATATAGATGTGCTCTTCCAAGTTTTGCTGGTGTTGTGATACTTGGATGACTAGTTTCAGAAAATAAGTAATAATAGTAATAATAAAATTGTCTTTAATTTCCAGAATTGGTAGTAAATTAAGGCTAGAATTTTTTCTTTTTTCTTTTTAATTAATATAGTTTAACTGATTATTAAATAATATGGAAAAAAAATTATGAATAATATTATTCTTGTTTTTAGTTTGTTATTCATTCTTTTTTAACATTCTCCTTCAAAGATATGTTAGCTGCGACACATTTTCTTGCTGTGCAGCTTTGAATGATTCTACTTTTGATTTATACTACAAACACAACACAAAAGCTAAACAATGATGCATTTGAAAGCATCCCGTCCTCTCATGTGAGGAATCCTGTTTGAGTCGCTGCATGAAGATCTTCTCACAGAAACACAACATCTTTAACTTGAGCAATCTTATCCACTTTAAATAAAACTCACACTCACAGTTTAAGAGTAATTTACTTCAAATACTGATTCCTTGTATTGTGTTTTGAATTGTCAGAGTGATGTTCCCTGAAAGCGACTCGGTGACTGAAATCCTAAACCCTTGTTTATCTCCAACTGTGTGTTTAAAATAAAATTGAACTTATTTCTCATGGACTCTTAAACATTTAAGTACAAATTTCAAATGTTTCAAAATGACCTAAAATATTATCATAATGCATATGCCATTGCTAAATGTTCTACCTGCTGTTCAGATAAAGATATTTTTGTCATGGTGTTGAAAAACAGATTTTCCTTCAATGTTAAAGAAGGACATGTGTGTCGTCCATCTCATACTCTAGGTGGCGCTCTTCATCATAGATGTGCTTTCAGAAAACTTTCCAGCTTTCAGTGAGAATCAAAAAGCAGCTTGAGACCTTGAATCTGTTTTTTGTGTGTCATCATAGACTAAATATTGAAGAAGCTGTCCTGAGTGGGGAGTTTAAATGCATCTGATATTTATAAAACATTAAATTGCAGAGGAAACTAGAAATAGAAATAGAAAATGTATGTTGCTCTGTAGCAGCCTGTGGAAAAACAATATTTGTAAAATTTAGGATAAATCTTTGCAGTGCACAAGTTTTATGCTTATAATGTAGTAGCGGTGCATTGTGAAATAAAGTCTGACACATTGCTCTGCTTTACATCGTTCTTAAGAACACTGGTAAAATCAATGTAAAGTGTAGCCTGTGAATATTAATCGGTACAGTTTAGTATTCTTTGACATGTGAGTTCAGATTAAATATTCAGAGAAGCGCAGACTCACTAGAGGATTTGATTTATCTATAATGAACACAACCTTCCTCTCGGTTCATACAGAACATAGACACTCTGACAGTCATGTTTCAGATAATAACACTGTAAAAAATGACCGTGAATTTAACGGTAAAAGACTGTAAAAATGCTACAGTAAAAACCTGTTAAATGGTTAACGGTAAATTCCCCTACTATATACGGTGAAAAACTGTATTGGACATTACATGTATTGGACATTAATTTTACGGTAGTATACCGTTTTTGGAAGTGAAAAAGACCGTATCATTTACAGTGAATAACCGTAAATTGACATTCCCAGAATTCCCTGCGTTACATTTCAAATTTGATGTTTTTTTGTTGAAATAACTATGTTTCTTCTTAGTTTTTTCTTATCAGTTATGTATATTAGGGTTGTGTGTTACACCTAATGTTGTTAAATTAATGTTTATTGCATTATTTCAGTTTCATGTGTGTTACCATGATGGTGTTTGGTGTTTGTGTGAATGACACTGTGCACCTTCTATATATGTTATTATTTAAAAGCTGCTTGTGATGGGCTTTGGTTCATCACGTGACTTTCTCATCACCACCTGCTTTTGGTGGTTATCAGTGTATTACAAAGGTACAAAACAGATTTCAGTAGTTCAAAAGGTTGGTATATTAACATTATATCAGTTAATGAAAATACGGTATTTAACTGTAAATTTAAGTTAAAACCGTAAAACCTAAAACGTTGCTACCGTATTTTTTACGGTAAAATTCCGGCAACCACAGCTGCCGTTTTTTTACCGTAAATTTTACAGAATTTTTTTTTACAGTGAAGTCTCACTCGTAATAAGCGCCTTTGAGTAGGACAGCCATTATAGGTGCTCATTTTATGGTGAAATGTAAAGGTAGAAATCTTGACAGCCATTTCCTTTTCTTGTGACACTAAAATGACAGATGCTTTATCGACTGTTCATGTCTACAATGTCATTTGTTCCACTGGAAGACCAGTTATGATCTTCATTGTTTCCTTCTATGACTTAATCATAGTGTGAAATGTAACATAAGATGTGTATTTGATGCAGCTATAGGATGTTGTTCTGTATGTATGTATGTATTGTATTGTGTATATATGTGACCCTGAACCACAAAACCAGTCTTAAAGGGATACTCCACCCCAAAATGAAAATTTTGTCATTAATCACTTACCCCCATGTCGTTCCAAACCCGTAAAAGCTTTGTTCGTCTTCAGAACACAATTTAAGATATTTTGAATGAAAACCAGGAGGCTTGTGATTGTCCGATTGACTGCCAAGTAAATTACACTGTCAAGGTCCAGAAAAGTATGAAAGACATCGTCAGAATAGTCCATCTGCCATCAGTGGTTCAACCGTAACGTTATGAAGTGACAAGAATACTTTTTGTACGCGAAGAAAAAAGAAAAACGACTTTATTCAACAATTCGTCTCCTTTGTGTCTCTCCGCATCACCGTAGCGCCATTTTGGAGAACATCCGCTGAGCTCAAACTGCGTACACTATTCTGTGTCAGCCGCGACACAAGGATACTTTTTCTACGTGTATTTATGCTTCGATTTGAACGAAAACAGCGCATCCGTGCAGCGCGGCTGACACTTGTGACACTTGGTTTTCATCCAAAATATCTTAAATTGTGTTCTGAAGATGAACTAAGCTTTTACGGGTTTGGAACGACGTGGGGGTAAGTGATTAATGACAACATTTTCATTTTGGGGTGGAGTGTCGCATGGGTATATTTGTAGCAATAACCAAAAATACATTGTATGGTTCAAAATTATTGATTTTTCTTTTATGCCAAAAAATCATTAGGATATTAAGTAAAGATCATGTTCCATTAAGATATTTTGTAAATTTCCTACTGTAAATATATTAAAACTTAATTTTTGATTAGTAATATGCATTGCTAAGAACTT
>NW_015656001.1:1042636-1052087 GCF_001515625.1 Sinocyclocheilus rhinocerous | reverse complement strand
GGGTATATTTGTAGCAATAGCCAACAATACATTGTATGGGTCAAAATTATCGATTTTTCTTTTATGCCAAAAATCATTAGGACATTATGTAGAGATCATGTTCCATGAAGATATTTTGTAAATTTCCTACTGTAAATATATTAAAGCTTAATTTTTGATTAGTAATATGCATTGCTAAGAACTTAATTTGGACAACTTTAAAGGCAATTTTCGCAATATTTTGATTTTTTTTGCACCCTCAGATTCCAGATTTTCAAATAGTTGTATCTCGGCCAAATCCTAACAAATGTATGTATGGTTTGTCCTATCCTAACAAACCATACATCAATGGAAAGCTTATTTATTCAGCTTTCAGATGATGTATAAATCTCAATTTCGAAAAAATTGACCTTATGGTCCAGGGTCACATATTTACTGTTCAAATGTTGGGGTTGGTTCGTTCTCTTTCTTTCTTTCTTTCTCTCTCTATATATATATATTACTGACCCCAAAATTATTTGTTCCGTTTAGTTTATTATTAAAACAATCGCGACTTACAAATCCACACACTTTTGTTCTGCCTTCAGATTTCAAAAGCTTCAAATTCATATTCGTATGAGATAAATGTCATGTCCTCGCACACCATCTATTTCCTATTTCTCTAATTGCACTGGGGACCTTTTCTCGTCTCTTAGTGAAATTAAAATTCTGCTCCATTCTCTCTGAAAGGCACAGTCACATGAAAGACTGAACAACATGACAGCTTGTCTCTCTCAGATTCTTTCAAAATGAAGGTTTCACTTCAGTGTTTACGGATCACTTATTTACAGCACATAAAAAAAAAAGATTTCCAATTAAAACTATGGCTCTGTTCCAATACCAAGTGAGCTGGCTTGCAAGAAGAAATTTCTCTCACGCCACCCTCTTGTATACATTATTTCAAAGAACTTACCGCAATGCATTCTGGGATTTTCATCTCCAAGATGCATACAGTGCTTCCTTTTTTAATTTGATTAGAATGAAATATCGTAATCACGCTTTTGGAACATACTTAAAATGCTGCCTATGTAGTCAGCTCACTAGGTTTTGGAACAGAATCACTGTGTTTGTGTTGTTTTTGTTTTGAACACTGCAACAATTATTTTTTTTTCTGTATCTACAGCATTATAGTCAGCTCATGGTATTGCGTAACACTGTAAATCCTAAATCCAAAGAAGCCAGTCGGAGTCCTCCAGGTGGTAGGAGCTTTACTGGTTCAGGCTACAGAAATTTATCATGCAGCCACACTTCATTTATGAATTAATAGTGCGTTGACGCAAACTAGTCAATGATTTATGGGACAGATGGAAAAGGCTGAAATATCAAGACTTTAAAAAGGGTTGTTGTGTGGGACTGCATAAAAATTTATTAGGGCCAGAGCAGGGCTGTCCTTAGGGGGGTGCAACTGGTGCGGTCGCACCGGGCCCCACGCTTGAGGGGGCCCCGCAGTGAACGCACCAAGTTTTGGAGCATGTTTAGGACCCCCCCTCCCCCCAGAACACGATCACGAAGGGACCGAGGGGGGCCCCGCTCCCTACCTCGCACCAGGCCCCACGTCAGCTAAGGACGGCCCTGGACCAGAGCACCGATGGTGTGAGGATCCTAGTGGAATTGCTCCGTTTCTTCTTCTTCCTCTTCTTCTTCTCCAAAGTGAATCGCATTTTTGAGGGCCTAAAAATGCTCCAAAACTCATGAAACTTTGCACACGCGTCAGAACTGGCGAAAATTTACATCTGATATGGGTTTCAGAAGTGGGTGTGGCAAAATGGCTCGATTGCACCACCTGTACACATTCAACTGAGTGCGCGTCGAGCTACGTTTTACGTACATGTACGAAAATCGGTACACACATTTGATGTTTCGCCATGAAACAGGAAGTTGCTGTAACTCAGGCAAGCAATGTCCGATCTGCCCCAAACTTCACACATTTGATAGTTGTTCTGTCCTGAACACATACCCATGCCCATATTTAGTTATAGTCATAGCGCCACCTGCTGGCAACAGGAAGTGTCATGGTTAACACTGTTATGGTCTCCTAGGAACATATTACAAAGCGTCAACAAGTGTTAAATAGGCTGGCAACATGCTAGAAACATACTAAAACATACTAGCAACACTTAGCTAAGTGCTAAAGCATGCTATTAATGCAGTGAAACAGGAAGTTGTTGTAACTCAGTCATGCAGTGTCCAATCTGCCCCAAATTTAACAAGTTTGATAAGAGTCCTGTCCTGAAAACATTTACATGCCAATATTCAGTTATAATTTATAGTACCACCTGTTGGCAACAGCACATTTCATGTTTTACACTAACTCAAACATACCATGTTCAATCTGCACCAAATTTCACAGATTTGGTAAAAGCCCTGGTCTGAAGACATGTACATGCCAACATTCAGTTACAGTCATAGCGCCACCAGCTGGCAGTAGGAAGTTTGGCACATATAAATAACTTTGACATATTCCTCCTATATTTATCACTTTAAATGCATATTGCCCACCGTTAGCTGTTTTCCTAAAGTCACCGGGTGGCGGTGAGCCCGGGTGCGAGGGCCTTTTCATCGCTGCTTTCAGCTTTAATAGGAATGTTTCTTTTTCATGAGGAAAAAATGTCTAAGCTCTAAGTCTAGTGATAGCACTGCTAATTAATGCTGTAAACATTTGTTTCACAGCAATGAACTTCTGCCTGTCTCATTTAATTGCATTATATGGGTTTGTGCATGGTTGATGCTGATGCTGTTTTGCAACTGATTTCCCCTCAGCAATCAATAAAAATATCTGTCTATCATTTAATACTTAATTATTTTATATAAAAAGCAACAGACATTAGACAGATCATGGGCGAGGAATTTTTAGGCATGCTGTGAAGCCTTAACTATGTTAAAATCTTGGCATATTGGTTTTATAAAACAGCCTCAACAATGTTCAGTAAAAAATGTATTCATAACTGGAATTAAAAAATCCTGCACCTAGTAATATAGTTCATTAGACTGTAATGTTATATTTTTTTTACTTATTTTATAATTCAACTTGTATCATAAGAGCGGCCTTGAAAATGAGAGGCTAATAAAAAAAAACTAGCTACGTGTACTGTGCTAGACTAACTGAGACTTGTCATGGCACTTGTACACTGTTGTTCTCTCGTTGGTCTGATTGCTTCTATTGTTCTAATTTGTAAGTCGCTTTGGATAAAAGCGTCTGCTAAATGATTAAATGTAAATGTAAATGTAAATGTCATTCCCCGGAACTGCTTCCAGTGTACAACAGTGAGCGCAAGCTACATTAAAGTGATTATTACGTTTTGAATACGCAAGCTACATTAAAGTGATTATTACGTTTTAAATATGGTTATTTTTCTTACAAAACCGCATCGATTCGCTACAGAAGGCCTTTGTTCAGCCCCCTGAGTCGTGTGAGACACTTTTTTTTAATGGATGGGCGCATTTTATTTAACTGCTTTTGGACGGATGCATGCAACACCCGCTGAGTAGCATTAAACAGCTTGAAAGATCAAAGACAATTTTTAATATAACTCCGACTGGATTCGTCTGAAAGAAGAAAGTCATATACACCCAGGATGACTTGAGGGTGAGTAATTTATGAGCTAATTTTCATTTTTGGGTGAACTAACCCTTTAATTATGAGCACACCGTTCATTAGCTCACAATTTTTTCAGCCATTAAAAGTTTTCAGATTGCATAATATTTAACAGTTAAGCAGTTTATGGTGCTGGAGATCCAGTGAAAGATTTAAATCCCAGTGTAAACAGAAGTACAGTGCCGTCTGTAGATTAGAGAGGGATTTGCTCCTCTAAGCCCTAGTAACACAGCGACTGACCCTTGCAGCATGGTTTATCATGTGTTACTCACGTGTTTCATGTATTAAAGGAATAGTTCACCCAAAAGTGAAAATGACTCACCCTGAGGCCATCAGTCTGAAGTTGTGTGGATTATTGTGATGATTTTATCAGCTGTTTGGGCTCTCATTCTGATGGCACGCATTCACAGCAAAAGATCCACTGGTGTGCATGTGATGTGACTCTAAAATTCTCCAAATCTGTTGACATCTGATAAAGAAACAAAGTTGTCAGCAAATTTTCATTTTTGGGTGAACTATTCCTTTAACATGTAAAACAGCCCAAATCAAGACTCACATATGAGTGATTGGTGGCTCATTTTAACCAATTTCCCACTTAGTTGTAGGGACTTTTTGGTTGCTCATCTGCTGTTTTAGATGTTTCCGTGCTTGTACTTAAGCTATTTTCACTGAATCAGTAACAGCAGCTATTATTCTCTCCCGACATGTCAGTTTTAGACTCTACAAATTTAATTTAGCATTTGCAATGACGAATGATTTCGCTGATTTTTGCCTTGCAGATGACAAAATGTCCAAAACACTATGTGCCTTAGTGGTGCACAAATAGCACACTTCCCTTTTAAATGCACATTACGTCCAGCTCTTGACAGTCAATGTGATAAATATGACAAACAACTGGCAAAATCCACATGCACATGACCGACACCAAAGCGGGAATTAAATGCTCTTATAGGACTGAATCTGTGCTCTGTTGTATCGAAATGCTTCCAGCTCTCAAGATTAAATTTAACTTGGAACAAAGTCATTTTAGAGCACTGCCTCCTGAGGCAGTTGTCTCTGTCAACATAATATAATTTTGTGTAATGACTCAGCAGAATAAATCCAGAGTTGGACTGACAGAGTCCCACCTTGCCAAGAGCTCAAACAATCACAACTGTGTTCAGAATGTAAATTGTAGGGAATGGAGCTCAAGCACACATTCACTTTTCTGCAAGGTTAAAGCACTGTTTATGTTCTATAGATTTAATAATATATTTACTGGAGCTAATCTTACAAGGAGTCACAGTACAGCACATTTTGAACTTACTGAATTATTATTATTATTAATAATATTAATAATATTTTTAAAATACAGCCATTTTGATAACCAGAATTGGCTTGAATCAGCCACAGGCCAAAAAGAACAAAGGCAATTGCGACTTTTTTCTCGTGATTTTAAGTTAATACCTTCCTATTTCTGCCTCAGAATTGAGAGATATAGGCCTAAACTTAGAATTACGGGATATACATTTAGAATTGCGAAATATAATCTCACAATTCTAAACTCGCAGGTCCGAATTGTGAGATAGAAATTCTGAATTCTGAATTTACATCTTGCAAAACTGACTTATTTCCTCAGAATTGCGAATTTATATCTTGGCTGTTTTGCTTGTAAAATCATTTTATCACATTTGAATCTAAAGACGCTTTTTGGTGCAACTGCAGCATTTAGCAGCATGGGCCCAGAATTTATCCCACCTAAAAAAGTAGTTTCACCTCAAAAGGATGGTTTAGACAACTTTACTTTTTTATTTATTTTTAAATATACCTGTAGAATAGATAATGTTTCTGGAAAAGTAAAAATTATTAATTGTTATTGATTGTTATGAATAATCAATTGCACAGCAAAAACAACAGCAAAACTCTACCACATGTGAGGGAATTGCATCATGGGAAATCACAGGTCTGTGTAACGCTGTAGTCTCATTCTGTGTCAGGACAGTTTAATAATTAATTAAAACAAGTGTGTCTCCTCAAGGGTGGAAAGGTCTTGCAATGAATATCCTAAGCAGGTCTCAGACAAGTGTCTCAGATATCACAACAGAACTTTCACTTCAGCTTTTCACTTACTCCATAACCATGTAAACACGCAATTGATTTTAAAGAAAAGAACATTTGCATTCTGACTTGAGAAATAATCCTGTGGTTTCATAATGTCTTGTTTTCTTTGATGAAGTTGACCTTGTACTTTTTGTATTCCTCGAGCCAAACACAAACTACAAGACTCACTCTTTCATGTTGTAAATATGTTGCCTGAAAAATCAAACTGCTGCCCACGTCTCAACCATAATTTTTCAGCTTTTTATCTTGTTCTGTGTAAATGGAAAAACAACCAAGCTTTTCTTTCAAGTTGTTTGTTTACGTGTCATGAATAAATCTAGCTTAGCTGGACATGTCTGAGAAATTTGGAGATGATAGCTAGGCCTATTTTAGGAAGGAGAATGATCTCTATTCTGTGTTTAGTTGTGCAAAGCGCACGCCAACATGACACAAAACAAACTATATTTTTAAATATGCACAGAGAAACGAGCTTTAGGTTTAGCTGTAAAATCTTACAGGCTTACAACTGATGAAACATCCAGAAAACAAGTCTCACTTAAATGATTTTGTATAAGCATGCGAGGGGACTGCAGTTTGTCAGCAAACATAACTCAAACATGACAGCAGAATTAAAACTATTGAATCATTTAGGTTAGTATTCTCTGTAGGCTGTTTAGAATGGAAGACTTAGCGAATTAGCGATTTAATGTAGGTCAACGAATCGTATCTCGGTTTCAAACGGAGTTGGCAGAACGATCTGAATCTGTATATAAAAAGCCAACTTTATTGGTGCTCAAGCTACAGTAAATTTACTGATAAATCCTTGTCTGAGATCAGAGATCGCCTTTTACCAACATGAGAATCATTTTCCACATAGCAATAATATCGTGTGTGTGTCCTGTTTTTTGTCTGTTTTAAATCCGAACTAGCCATGCCCAATAAATGAGTCAATAAATCTTCCGAGTCGATTCTTTCAATTACGTTCAGTAAGGGTCCGAATCACAGGCTGGTCCGAATCCTTTCGTGTTTTAATTTGAATCATTCGCCACACGTGCTGAATCGTTTGGAGCGCGTTCTCACTCAGTAAAACCAACCAGCGCGATACTCAAAACACAGATACAAGAGCGCTGAATATGATGGATATTTACCTAGGAGCCATGGAAACTATCCTATCTTTTGCCAGCCATGAACTTTATTCTTTAAACATTTGCACTTTAATGATGTCAACAGCTCTGCACTGCAGGTAGGCTACATTTCCCAGTGAAAAACACTTTTAACTAGACTACCTTGAAACCTTAATTGTGCATGTAGGCTGTATGCCCTAATATATTTTATTGGCTTAGTGGCGCCATGACATCAAGTCTGTTTGCACCTGTCTCTCAAACATACTTAATTGCTTTAGCAATTTTATATCACTGAGCATTGTAGCAATTTATAAGTTTTAGCAACAGTTACAAACTGTTGTTGACACAGTATGAATATAGAGTGGAATATTTATCTCAGATAGTCTTTGAAGATACATTTTTGAGTTCATGCTGAGAACTGACTTTTGATTGCACATCTTGTCAAATCTAAGAACACTTTGAGACGTTTAGATGTTTTCTGAATCTGGGGACATGTGAAATCACTGGGGTCTTTTTCTGAGGGGAAATATCTAAGAAGAAGTGTTCTTATTTGATTTCCATTGCTATAGAAGAACTGAGATAAATATATATCCTTTGTGACTTTTCTTTCTTTTTTTTACTGATCTTATGGGTATGTAGAATGAAAAAAGTTAAATTCACATGCTTGAATTTCTTTGTCTGGCAAGACTATTAGGATATAAATGGAAAGTCCTGTATGATGTCATTAGGTTCACATAGTGATTTATACAGGTCTAGATGAACATACTCCATCTATCGTGTGTTTGTAGAATCAGCAGTGTTCATGAAGGTCTTTATTTGTTAATGTGCATGAGCAAATCGTCCCCCTGTGCTGTGATTTATTGATTAGATGGCAGGCAGTGAACAGAGGACAACAGCGGCCTGTGATGAGAACTGAACCTCTGGAATGAGTGTAAACACAGCGTTCAGAATCAACAGCAGGGCTGTTTACACGTCTGCAGCAATTGTGAGGGGAATTTCCATAATCACGTCGTGTTTCTGCAGGCTTCATTTGACCCCTGTTAGTCCCTGGAGATGTTGTCAGGTTTAAAGAGTTTCTGTAAGAATCAGGTAAAGGATGATGAGAGCACAGTGGAGGATGAGTCACCTCGCTGCATACACACAGTGATTAAGACCACAGAAAGCCTTCCAACACGCATGATTTGTTTGTTTCTGTGCAGGTGATTGTGGGAGGAGAATGAGGATGAATCAGAATTAGCTTTGTAATATTGTACATCTTTGTTCCATTTAAGCACTTGTTTTAGGGTGGTGAACAGCTCCTATGAAAAAGTACCACGGTTTTTAGACATTTACAAAGGAAATTGTAAATACCATGGTGGGTTGTATGGCCAAATTCTTAAATTTGAATAATCTTAGGTCATTTTACACAATAGTTGTTTCAACAGCTTTATAGAACGATCACATCAAGTCATGTCATGAGAAATCAGATTTTCTTTTGTTATATTTTCAGATAGTTTAAATATGTATTTAGAAAATCTATAAATCTTTATATATGTCATTTATAGGAAGAAATTAATGAAGAATGCATTAAATTGAATGAAAATGTTATAACTGCAAAAGTGTATAATTGTTTTCCAGCAAATCAGCATATTAAAATGATTTCTGAAGGATCATGTGATACTGAAGACTGGAGTAATGGCTGCTGAAAATTAACAATATTATTTGTACTGTATTTGTTAAAAAATATAGTAAATGCAAGTTTGATGAACGTAAGAATCTTCTTTTTAAAAACATTAAAAAGACAAATTTTTATATCTGTTGACACTATTAAATAATTTGAATGAAACAGAAAAAATATTTTAAATTGTAATATTTTTTGTTGTATTTTTGATCAAATACAGTGTAGCGAATCAGCTCATGGGGAAATATGAATAATTAATCATAACTAGTTATAATTAATTACAAATATTTAGATCCGCTGTAGATATTTACTTGACCTCTCAGGGTCAACTGTCTGTCAATTCTAAGAACGTTAATTTCCTGGTTAAGGGAAATAACTTTCTTACTGTACAACTCTACACAGAGCCTGTAGCATAAATCTGCATGATTAGGGACTCCAGTTATGAGCAAACAATGAACAACGTCAAGTGTGATACAAATAAGACTTTATTAACTACATAAACACTTAAACTAGTCCAACATACTACATAAACAATTAAACTGGTCTAACATACACATAAACACACACACACACATACAGTTGGTATAGGAAAGGGTTAAAAGCTTAACGCAGTAAAGAGAAGAGAAATAAGAATATGAAACTATGGTACCATTTGATATTCAGCAGATCGACAGCCTGAAGGAAACATCCATTTCTTAGTTCAAACACACCTTTGTAAAAAGATGCAAATGATACCTAATGTATCAATTAATAAGACTAAGTTTGAATACTTGCACGTCTCGTCTGTCTGAAAGAAAGGCTTGATGCAATCTGAAGGCTCAAGTTGATCTTTGCTGAAGTTGGTTGATGAAAAAGAATCAGTTTGAGTCAGAGAATCTTGATGAATGGAAAAGTCAAGGCCGAAGGCCTGGCACAAAACTTAGGATGTCCTGGAGCGTTGTAGCTCACATCTTTTCAGAATTCAAACAAACCACC
>NW_015656001.1:1029301-1041873 GCF_001515625.1 Sinocyclocheilus rhinocerous | reverse complement strand
CGCCATGACAGCCATGACATCAAGTCTGTTTGCACCTGTCTCTCAAACATACTTAATTGCTTTAGCAATTTGAGCATTGTGAGCATTGTAGCAATTTATAAGTTTTAGCAACAGTTACAAACTGTTGTTGACACAGTATGAATATAGAGTGGAATATTTATCTCAGATAGTCTTTGAAGATACATTTTTGAGTTCATGCTGAGAACTGACTTTTGATTGCACATCTTGTCAAATCTAAGAACACTTTGAGACGTTTAGATGTTTTCTGAATCTGGGGACATGTGAAATCACTGGGGTCTTTTTCTGAGGGGAAATATCTAAGAAGAAGTGTTCTTATTTGATTTCCATTGCTATAGAAGAACTGAGATAAATATATATCCTTTGTGACTTTTCTTTCTTTTTTTTACTGATCTTATGGGTATGTAGAATGAAAAAAGTTAAATTCACATGCTTGAATTTCTTTGTCTGGCAAAACTATTAGGATATAAATGGAAAGTCTTGTATGATGTCATTAGGTTCACATAGTGATTTATACAGGTCTAGATGAACATACTCCATCTATCGTGTGTTTGTAGAATCAGCAGTGTTCATGAAGGTCTTTATTTGTTAATGTGCATGAGCAAATCGTCCCCCTGTGCTGTGATTTATTGATTAGATGGCAGGCAGTGAACAGAGGACAACAGCGGCCTGTGATGAGAACTGAACCTCTGGAATGAGTGTAAACACAGCGTTCAGAATCAACAGCAGGGCTGTTTACACGTCTGCAGCAATTGTGAGGGGAATTTCCATAATCACGTCGTGTTTCTGCAGGCTTCATTTGACCCCTGTTAGTCCCTGGAGATGTTGTCAGGTTTAAAGAGTTTCTGTAAGAATCAGGTAAAGGATGATGAGAGCACAGTGGAGGATGAGTCACCTCGCTGCATACACACAGTGATTAAGACCACAGAAAGCCTTCCAACACGCATGATTTGTTTGTTTCTGTGCAGGTGATTGTGGGAGGAGAATGAGGATGAATCAGAATTAGCTTTGTAATATTGTACATCTTTGTTCCATTTAAGCACTTGTTTTAGGGTGGTGAACAGCTCCTATGAAAAAGTACCACGGTTTTTAGACATTTACAAAGGAAATTGTAAATACCATGGTGGGTTGTATGGCCAAATTCTTAAATTTGAATAATCTTAGGTCATTTTACACAATAGTTGTTTCAACAGCTTTATAGAACGATCACATCAAGTCATGTCATGAGAAATCAGATTTTCTTTTGTTATATTTTCAGATAGTTTAAATATGTATTTAGAAAATCTATAAATCTTTATATATGTCATTTATAGGAAGAAATTAATGAAGAATGCATTAAATTGAACGAAAATGTTATAACTGCAAAAGTGTATAATTGTTTTCCAGCAAATCAGCATATTAAAATGATTTCTGAAGGATCATGTGATACTGAAGACTGGAGTAATGGCTGCTGAAAATTAACAATATTATTTGTACTGTATTTGTTAAAAAATATAGTAAATGCAAGTTTGATGAACGTAAGAATCTTCTTTTTAAAAACATTAAAAAGACAAATTTTTATATCTGTTGACACTATTAAATAATTTGAATGAAACAGAAAAAATATTTTAAATTGTAATATTTTTTGTTGTATTTTTGATCAAATACAGTGTAGCGAATCAGCTCATGGGGAAATATGAATAATTAATGTATAAAATCTCAAAGACAACATACACAATGACCTGAAGGATATGTGTGTTCATTCAAAGAAAGGTTTTCCTATTAATTAATTAGAGAAGAGTCCATTTTTACTGTGCACTGTGGATTTCCTATGGAAAATGTAGTGCGAGGGGAAATTCTCAACATGGCATTAGGTCGTAAATGTATCTGGTCTAGCAAAGGTGTCGTGGTTGCCATGGGGACCAGGGGGGGCCTGGTGTCGTTGCAGACATCCTGGCACCCAGTATGTTTATTGGGTGAGGGGTCTGTGAATGTTTGTTAATCTAATGAATAATTGATTTGTTAAATCAAATGAAAAATGGTGTGTCTGATTGGTCCAGACGCTACAACAGTAAATGAAGCATTGAACACAAGGAACTTTTAAAAAAACGTTTTAAAATACATATTTATATATTTTTATATATCTATATATATTTTTTTCCATTAGTGAAAGGAAGACTTCATATACAGTGAATGCTTAGTTGTACTATAGTTTGAGAAGCATAGTCTTAGGGGGAAAAAAATCACATCAAATTTTTTACACTTGAATCAGTGGGCCACAATTCCCAATGGGAAGCGGGACTCAAAAAAAAAAAAAAGACAAGCCATCAAAGTGCCAGCGAGCTGCTGCCCACGTCTCCCCAGTCGCCGTCTCATCCATATTGTTTATCTTCTTGTTCTGCATGTTCTGTACAAGAAAATGACCGCAAGCCCTCCTCCCTGTTGTTTGTTGATGTTGTCAAGAACTCTTGCATTGCTTTGTGTGTGAGTTTGTAAAAGAACAATGGGACTTTTGGGATGGTTGTTTAAAGTCAACCTAGTCAGTTGTGTAAACAGCAAGTCTTTAAATGTACTCAAGGCGACCTGCTTCTGTCTTGTAGTGTTCACTGGGCCATCTATTTCAATGTCAATAGCACTGTTTTCTCAACAAGCTTGCCACTGCCCTCTGAAACCACACACACAGTCCGTGCCACTTTATTTTGGAGCGATGAAAGGCTTTTGATGAAATCACTAAATCTGTTGAACGCTTAGACCAGAGGGATGACTCACTGCTGAGAAGAGGAAATAAAATAACATGAAATAACCTTCTGAACGTGCCACGTTTCCCTCAGCACAGACCTCTGCTTCCGCTGCTGCTGTGGGTTTATGACATAAAACGCTGAATAAAGAACTGATTTTTTTATTTTATACCAGCTGCAGGTACCACAGCTTTTATGATTACAACTCTTTCTTCAACAGGCTCTGCCTGTATTTTTTTAACATCTCCTCCCACACGTGTCTCAGATGTGTTGGATTAAGAATAGACTAGATTAAACCAGCAAGTGAAAGTCAGAGTGGAATACCAAACAGGAGAAATCCCATGATCCAGTGCTGTTCATCAATGCCATCTTTCTGTGTTTTCCCAGAACTCCACAACACACAGCTCTTAAAATAGACCAATGTTTTGTGTGTCTGTGGATTTGGACATTAAAAGGAATAAAACAACAAAGCATTGACACAAATACACACGTATACACACTATACTATTTAATGATTATTTGTCCTCATTTGACTCTGTGTGTAAAAAAAAAAAAAAAAAAAGCTCCCTTCAATCACAACTGTCTTTAAGATCTGTTCCTTTGTTGAATGACCAATTTCTGTTTTTGAAAAACTTTTAATTTAAAAACACTTTAATTTTCATTTTTTTGTTGTTATTTTTAAATTATCCATTATTTCCCCCCATTTTTTTATTACATTTTTTTTATATTTTACTCTTATGATTGTTTTTTATTACAATCTTTTTTTTTTTACCATATGCAGCTGTAGCAATACTAGCATTGGACCTCATTCACAACTTATGAGTTAGTGGATTTATAAATGATTTACAGGTTTTTTCCTGCTTGTATTTCATGCTTCTGTGTAATTTTTATATCACTGTATTTTTGATGATTTTGCATTTAATTTTCATTTTAGTGAACATTCTGATTGACGTTGATGCCTTCTTTGGGAATGTACTGTTCTGAAAGGTCATGAAACATGACCTTTGACCTCAGGAGGATTTTCAAAGCTTTCTAGAAGGAGAATGTGCAATTGCTCTTTTGACTCCCAAAATGTGCTTCCAAGGAGAGTTGAGGTGTTGGAGTTGAGCACATCTCCAGAAGCCAAAGAGCAAATTCATGTACTTTTTTTCTGTCTGTTCCCAAAACATTGGCTTTTGCACTTATCAACTCTTCTAAACTCTTCCAAGTGAATATTTCTTTGGGCAGGTTTATTTTTGTATCGGCACGTACCTTAGTCTTGGCCAAAATATATGTCCTTTGAATACATGCTGACGTCATGCCATGCTAGTAATGAGTAATGCCACAGTTTGTCCCTCATTTTCTCTGTCGTTCTCTGTCCATCACAGTCAAAGTTGTGTTTTTTTGTCATGTTGGAGCGGAACTGTCACTCCCTCTCATTATGATACGTTTAAGGTCCTGCACATTAATGATGACCTTTACCGCTGCTGCTGTAACCTTTGTGTTAAGGAGTACCTATAGCCTGCAGGCCACATCACTTATGCATGCATCCAATCAGGTGTACAGATAAAAAGATCCTGCTTCTCCTATGCTCTTTAGATGTACAAGCCACTTTTATCCATAGACATGTATATGAAAACCTCTTCAAATTAAAGTCTGTTTTTTTTCTTTTTCTCTCAAAAAGTCTAGGGATGATGGCAAGCATGGATAAAGCACATCTTTTTGTTTGCATTTGGCTAGTATAAGGAGACTTTAACCACCTTTCCATTATACCCGTCATCCAAAGATCAAATATTTCAATGGATCCAAAGCTCAAATCCAATCCCAAAACTCAATCGGAACTCAATGCAGCTCCCATACTACTCTCCATTGGAAATGAATGACTTTCGTTCTGTTGTTTGGTAAAGATAGTAAGCCAGCATCACTTGCAAAATCAAACGTATAATATCATCATGTGACAATGTGGCATACTACTTTGTGTAATAATTATCTTTACATACTATTTACGCACTTTAAAACTATTTGCGTAGTATAAAATACTATTTGCGTATTTTAAAAATAGGCTGTATACAGTATATAATGCACAGTATTCAACAAGTATTCCATCTTGAATGACCATGCAGTGTTGACAACACTTTTTAATTTCACCCAATTAACAGATGTAGAAGACTGCAAACTCTCCCTTCTGTCTTTTTAGATGGAGTAAAGCTTACGCTCGGCAAACATCTCACAACATTTAACCAGTGTGATAATGAATTATTCATCAACTCACAGAAACTATTAAACTAAGCCTTTAATGAGAGCGTTTGAGATCATTAAGCTCAATGTACTTCAGTCAGACATTAATCAGCCAGTTGGTTCTTTATCCTCTGGTCACTTTTAATGTCTGTAAATGTGTCCAAAATAATAATTTCGTGTTCATTATTTCTTTATACATGGTATTTTTCTTTATATGTGGTAAAAAAAATGCTAAGAGTTTTTCTAGTTTAGCAGCTCTGTTTGAATCTTTTATTAATGTGGGGTATTTTGGGGACATAATCAGTGTTGTTTTGGGCTCAGGTCACCTTCACATATCTGCTCTTAATATCCTTTCTGTGTCTGGTTGCTTTCTCAGGTTTTTCCCAGAAGGAAACCTTTGAGTCAGAGGCGAACGTCCTGCCAACATGTTCAGCACCAAAAGGTCAGAGCGACACAGTGGTTTGTTGCCTATTTTTGTGATCTTTTATCAAAATTTACAGTGACTTGGAGGACTAGACTTTCTTTACATCATATTTTAATCGTTGTAAATGATAATTGACTCGCAATTAATGTAAAGGCATTAACTTGAGTTTGTATTACATTTTTGCTGCCATTTTCTGAATGTAAATGTGTAGGGTTCATAAAAAAGGGTATCTTTTTTCATAATTTCTTGTCCTTTAAAGATGTCATATAATGAGTAATGAATATTTTGAAGTCATAGTTCTTTGTACTAAAAAATCATATTGTAGGTTGCAGTTCCTCACCAGCATGAAGATATTCTTCATGGAAGCTAAGTAACAAAAATGTATCATTTTGAGCACATTTTATAGCTTTCCGATATCTCACTTTTGTATAATTGTTACATGCATTTTTCATGTAAATATATATTTACATATAATTTTCCTAGGCTGGATTTGTTTTTGTTTTTTTGATAAATGACACATTGTATTTAACCATTTCGTTCAAGCATATATTTTCTTTGAATTCATTTCCATTGCAGCCGTGTTTTCAGAGTGTCAAAAGCCAGGTTTGACTCCTCTAACTGAATATGATTACGCCTCTTGTGGGTCATTGCGCAGACGCTAAGTTTGACGCCACAAACAAACGTAATTGGTAGCTAGTAGAAGTAAAGAAACCAACTGGGATGCACAAAGTTGACAAAAGCTGCATTGAGAGCCTGTGACCTCAGGAAATCACATTGTTATTCTGCACAAGATTTCTCCCCATGCTTGTCATGAGTGCCAGAGTATGTTGTTGAAAACACGGTACAGATTTGAGCCTACTTACTAATTAGCACTGATTGTATTAGTCATAAGAGCGAATTTCTCAAGCGATGATTCTCATGAGATGTTCGTTTGGGTTTCTAGATGTGGTTTTGTACAATGATCACAGCATCCTGGATCAGAAAAACATGATTTTCAGGTTCTAGTTCAGTTTGCCCATTAGTACTGTACATATGAGTTTAGGTTTTTGTTTTTCAGCCCTGTAACACATTCTGATGGGCTCATAACTTTTGGCAGCATTAAATACAAAAGCAAGAGTAAAGAAAGATTCAGTTGGACACATTTTGTCTGCATGCAAAAATCCTCCTTTTCCTATACTCTAATATTTCCTGTGATTTATAGTTGTCATTTTGCCTTTTTTCCACTCATTTTCCATTCCTTTAGCCACTAGTAGTGAATGTTTGTTGTTTTTGTAGAAATCAAGCATAGCGTAGTCAAGCTCGCATCAGCTGAT
Source organism: Sinocyclocheilus rhinocerous (assembly GCF_001515625.1). Classification (NCBI taxonomy): domain Eukaryota; kingdom Metazoa; phylum Chordata; class Actinopteri; order Cypriniformes; family Cyprinidae; genus Sinocyclocheilus; species Sinocyclocheilus rhinocerous. Next base: position 1,035,184 of record NW_015656001.1, on the reverse strand, counting down.
CTACGTCTACCTATAGGAATACGATGCCTATCTCAGCATTCATGTACTGTATAAGGTCCTTCGGTATTATCAGCAGCTTTTGCATTGCTCAATAGCTAATGACCCTCCTCCATCCCCAACTCCTCCTCTCGTCCAGTCAGGATTTGGCTTTCTGATTCTCTTTTGAATCAGGCTAATTTCTAAAATGTGTACATTAAATTATTGAATATTAATGATCTCTGCAATACATGTTAGTGCTGTTCTTTTGCCTTAGGGGGTTATCGCTGCTCTCCCAGCTCTTATCCATGCTAGGCTGCATGGATGCGCAGGGAGTTCTTGCCCTGAACAGAACCATACCGCCAATCCAAACTGTATGCTAATTGTCAATTATCTTGGACGATAGTGGTTCTGACAGAAATTTGCATAAATGCCTGTGTGGCAAGTGACTGTTTAAAACCATTGCGAAGAAATGGGACTTGGTTTTAAGATTTTGAGATGGATTTTGGACATTTTGTGGGTGTGACATTTCGATTAAACATTATTAGGTCACATTATGAATTGTTCACAGTAGGATCAATAACATGCATTTAGAAAATATATAGGGTGAATTTTATTTTATGCCAGCTTTAAATAAGAAAACAGTTCCATTTTAACAGCCCCCAAGTTTTAGCTTGTAAATATGGTACACTTTGGTTTTTTACAACTCGTTTTTTTTCCACATCCTTCCACAAGTCACATGACTGTTTAGAAGGATTTATTTGGTAAATGCATTTCCATTGCTTTTTTTTGTTGTTATCTTGGTATTTCCATCCAGCATTTTTATGCAACATCCCAAAATTTGTATAAACAATATGTGCATGGAAATCCGGCTAATGACCCTAATACTGAAATGACAACACTTTCCGACACTATTAAACCACAGTGCAAAGTTGATGTATTTCCTCAGCGACAAGCACAGATCCGCTCTAGGCATGACGAAGCGGATATCGTTCTCTTTTGGAAGACCAAACAAAGTAGTTTCGGTTTCACAACGAAGCACACAGCGTCTTCGGTACATGGCTGCAGCGTCAACAATACTACAGTGAGAATAAAAGTTATGCCTTCTTTTTTTGCGTGAACATTTGGCCGCCGTTATGCAAATCTTCCCAGATCGTGACGTAGGTATGTGGGGGCGTGTTAGAACGAGCCGTTTTAGGTAGGCGTGGTTAACTCTTAACTTTTATAAAGAATATCTCTTTGGTTTTGATACTTTAGTGTTTGCAACTTTACAGATCTTCTTTATGCACCAAGAGCTTGTAACACTCCAAAGAGAAAGGAAAAATTGAAATCGCATCATATGACCCCTTTAAGGGTAACACACATGATCACATGGTTTTGAACCAATCTGCATCCACTATAGAGCTCTTTTATTTTTTGGGTTTGGGTTCTCATCAGCAGTTTAATGGCTCATGTTTACATGCGCTTGTTAAACTGTAACAGGAACACTTCTAAATTGAATCCTTCATTGCTGGGATTGTTTATTAAATGCATTACAGTTGGAGCAGCTCATTAAAAATGTTGCCCAGCCATCAGTCTTCTCGTGAAAAATTGTCTTTGAGGTCGCAGTAATGCGTATGCACTCTGGGCGGCAGATAAGGCTTCCTCTAATTAGACTTACCAATGTTTACATTCCGAAATGAGCTCAGGCAGTAAGAGCTAAACCCTTCCACCGATGCCCCAGGCACAGGACTCATTACGCAGTCGTCACTTCGCGGTCACCGGAATCATCTTGACCTCCTGTAGCTACAGTGTCACTTAAAATCCAGCAAATATTTAGCTGACTCTGGGTAATAGAAAGAAGGTTCACCCTCCAGGTTTGTTTTGAAACAAATCACATTATAGTTTAATTTAGTTCTGAATCCTTGTGTGATTCCTGTGCACTGACTGAAGTAGACACCAATGACTTCCTGCTGAAGCTGGAAGCGGCCTTCTTAGGATGCGGAGACTGAGCTGTCACGTACAGGGTTTTAATTGCTGTCGGTGAGTGCTGTCACGATATTAAAGCAGTATTGAGTTGGACTCTTGAGCTACAGCGAACAGGAGACAGGTTTGGTGTGATGCTGTGGATGCCATATTGTCAGGCTGAATGACATTATAAGAATGGAATTAGATAGTAGTGTCACAGAGAGTCTTCTTTTCATGAAGAAAAACTTTGGAGGTGATTGTTAATTTGACACAAAGATGTCAGCAGGCAACTTGCTCCATCATTTACTTTGCTTGTGTGGGGAAAAAATGCCCATACAAATCGAATGGAATTAAAACATTTTATAGTCTTTGAAAGAAAAATGTAAAAAAAATCTATTAAAATAGGAAACAATGTACTTTATTAATATGAAGGAATTTTGTAAAATTTGTATTTATTTATTTATTTTAGTGCTGTCAAATGATTAATCGCGATTAATCGCATCCAAAATAAAAGTTTTTGTTTACATTATATATGTATGTGTACTGTGTATATTTATTATGTATATATAAATACACAAACATACAGTATATGTTTTGAAAATATTTACGTTTATACATTTATATATTCATATTCTTATATTTTATATTATATATAAATTTATTTAATATATAAACATAAACATTTTCTTAAATATATACATGCATATGTTTGTATTTATATATATATACACAGTATACACATATATTATGTAAACAAAAACTTTTATTTTGGATGCGATTTAATCGTTTGACAGCACTAATTTATTTATTTATTTATTTTAAAGCTGGAGTTTTACCTGTATTTTAAATTTTGCACCTCATTGCTTGTGTTGTGTTCACTTGTTATTCATATCACTTGTAGCATTTAAACAATTTGTTTTCATTTTTTGTGTTGTAGTTTTTATTTATTTAGACAAACTTTGTTTTGTCCAGTTATCGGCCTTAGCATAAAAATAATTATCAGTTTACTGGTATCAGCCAGAATTTTAATTTCAGTGCATCCCTAAACTTTACCACCATCTTTGATTACTTGCTTATTGCTGGTGCTCCCTCTAGACCTGCCGCTGTTGTCAGAAGCTAAATTGACCGCAGCAATCAAAACCACGCTGTTCCCATGTGTAATATGGGCACAAATCAAACTCCCTAACCTTGCCAAAGAGAACACTGACACCAATGACCCACACTTGATTAGTTGCAACTTGCAAATGCAGAAGACGTTCTTCCTTCGGAGATCATAAGGCACAAAGGGATTTTCAGTCCTCTTCAAAGACACAATGATCTAATCAGGGCAGAATAACCTACAAATGCACAGATATCCTGATTGACATTGGGAATGCTTTGGAATTCTGAGAAGAAATGGTGGAGATGTGAGGAGCTCAACCGATTACTGTCCCCTGCTGTTCTCTTTCCTGAGGGTGATTTTGATTGGTGTTCCGTTCATTAGCATAAAGGGGAGGTGTTTGTGAGTTATTCTGAGTGTGTTTGTCAGATTACAGGAGGTGCGTGCAATCATTGAAAGCTGATTTTGGTTGTGTGCACTCCAGAATTAACACTGGGCAAGTGACAAATGCAAGTAAAAATTGGCTTTGACAGGTAAATGAAATAAAGGCCTATAACTTTATTAGGAATTGCAGCATTAGATGGTTTAAGTTGAATTATAAGATCTGTAGTCTGCACTTGAGACGTGTAAGAGATTTCCTCCAGAATTTCCTGTGCTGACACATATGTGAATTATTCCTTACATAAAGCCACCAAAATGAAAATATGAGAGGAAAATCACAATTTCTCTTCACGTTTTTGTGACCGATGAAGATTCATCTTGTGCATTACACTGCGAGTGACTCGGTGAGTAATCTGGGCTGTTTGCCATAAGAAAGGCGAAGAATGGCTGAATATTTTTTTGTTGTCATAGAAACAATTTTTTTTTTTTTTTTTTTAAATGCTAAATACACTTTCACGGTAAGTTGTCAGATGAGAGAAAGCGAACATCTGCAGTCTGATCAAATCCAAAATAACAAAGATTGGCAGGTTTTAGTCTATTTTAATATTGCAGATTTTTTTTTCTGCAGGAGCACTATGGAGGACTTAAAAAAAATATATAAATAAATAAAAAAAATAAAAAAAAACCGCACATTATGTATTTATTTGATTTGACGGACTGCAGCAACTTCACAATCACTTTCCTGATGGTGAATAATATGCACTGAATCAGACAGCTCTTAAGAAAGACATGATGGCCAACGATGGATGTTTTTGTGAGCTTTTGTCTTGTTAATCTGTTCAGCCTAACATGAACATACACCCTTCAGCTGTTGATATAGCTGTTGAACATACACCCTTCAGCTTTTTTTTTTTGAGATATTATCATTTGTATCTTTATTTGACTTCTATTATCTGTACAGCACTTTGGTCAACCATGGGTTGTTTTTAAATGTGCTTTATAAATAAATAATGAATGAATGAATGAATGATATGTGTGATTGACGACACCACTGGCAGCTGAACTTGCTTGTCTGATCTGTTTGTTTATAATGTGTTTGCTTCTGTTCAGTGTGTCTTCTCAACATTTTAGGGTCCTTGCTGACGCATATTGAGTCATCTATCTGCGTTTTCTAGTTGCTGTGGCTTAGGGATACATGCAGTTGAGATTAAACTATGAAACTATGATTAAACTATGAGAACTTTTTGCATAATCACTCCAATCAGTTCTAGCTTGATTGGAGATGATGCACAATAAAAATGCACAAGTGATATTTACCTTTTTTTTGTTTTGGTCATATCAAGCAGAACTGAGGGACAGTCGTGATTTGTGTAAAAAATTACAACCACTTTCACACAATAAATGGTTTGTTTTTAGGTTTTACAGTAACATTTTTTTAAATTATTATTATTATTCTGATTTTTCCATAGTAGTGGTATGTGTTTTCGTTAGTTAACAGGCAACCACAACTGCATTTACATCTTTAGGGCAGAGCGGTGGGTTTTTACACACTTCAGAATAAATGCAGTTCCCGCTGCAATTCCCTGACCTATTAAAATCTCTAAGACCAGAGTGAATTAATTAAAGCTCTATAGACATTAGATGAGGAAGGGATGGTATCATTTTCGGCTGCAGAAAATTAAGTTCTCAGACACTCAAAAAATATAGGATAATTCTGATTTGCTGATTATATCTGTAAAGTGCCTACTCATAAAAAAATCATAATTGTCGATTATTCCCTTGAAATTGTAATTGCGATTAGAAATTCAATTAATTGTGCAGCCCTAGTGCCTACAAATCAAAATGTTTTTTTAATATATTTTTCAGAGTGACTCATTGTCACACTTAATACGAATGCTGTTCCGAAAGGTAGACTTATTTTTAAGATACCTTCTTTTGTTCAAATTCCAAAGCAGGATACCATCTGTATTCTTCCCAAGTAACGGAAATCACAGAATGCACTGCAACAAACTCAGTAGGGAAAAAATCAATAAAAAATGGTGCTAGTTGGGGAAATAATTAATCTTTTTTTTTTCAATACTGAATTAAAAATACTTCAGGCCAATTAAAATGTACTATCTTACCCAATTTTTGTGAGTGCTGTGTATTTTTTTCTGGTTAGAGTATCTTAGTGGCCAAACAAAGTAGTTTCGCTTTCACAACGAAACAGCGTCACACACCACGGCCTTGAGTGAGCGGAGGCTGGAGGCCTAGAGTGAGCTGCGGCCTAGAGTGAGCGGAGGCGGGCGGGCTTGAAAACGGCGTGGCCGGCATATTCGACGAAGGAGAGGCCGGTGGGCTTGCGGCAACCACATGTGACGACCCCGGGCTGGACTCCGCTTCGTCCACGGTGAAAGCCGATCCGGAGATCCACAGCGCGAAGTTGATGTATTTCCTCAGCGACCAGCACGGATCAGCTCTAGGCATGACTAAGCGGATAT
>NW_015656001.1:1023183-1029202 GCF_001515625.1 Sinocyclocheilus rhinocerous | reverse complement strand
AGGAAACAGTCCTCCATAAAATGCGCTGGACACATCTGAATATTTGGGTTAAACTGTTCTGGAACAGTGTTGTAAATACAACATAACCACTGATTTCTAGTCCTTTTTTGGAAGACCAAACAAAGTAGTTTCGCGTGTTAGAACGAGCCATTTTAGGTAGGCGTGTTTGACTTAACTTTTATAAAGAATATCTCTTTGGATTTGAGACTTTAGTCTTTGCAACTTTACAGATCTTCTTTATGCACCAAGAGCTTGTAACACTCCAAAGAGAAAGGAAAAATTGAAATCGCATCATATGACCCCTTTAATGCCAAACTTCATTGAAATCAATTGTGAGTCAAGTCTACCGTGTGCTTCGCATGAGCAGCTCTGTTTGTTGACTTGTGGAGTTGCTGTTTTTTAGTGTCCCAAATCTGTTAGGTTCCATTTCAGTTAAGATGCTTGTGTAGGCGGTAGACATCAAGATATCTCACTGCTTTTCAAACCAGAGCCATTGACCCAATAAAACTCTTTATATAGTGAGTTGAATCTGTTTTATGACTATTTGCATTATAACATCCATTTACCAACATGCTGTTCACCGTCTATTAAGGAGTCCAGCTTCCCTCAATGTCTGTTTCAGAGCTGAGATACGGTTGTTTTTTTCTCCATAGCCGAATGCTGAAGCATTTTTTATGCCCCAGTATATGAAGCTCCATTTTTATGGGATTATTTTTTTAGGCCACGACTTTAACTTCAAAGAGACTCTGATCATTGCCAGAGGTTATTCCGAAACACTGTTTTCCATTGGAATACTTTTCAACATATTCCCTTTCTGAATGTACTGTAATTTATCACTGTTCCACCTCTCTGTGTTAATGTTTGGGTATTTAAATGCAATATTTGCACTGTTCTTTTAAAGTGTTTTTAATACTTAGTCGGCACCAACTATTGGTTTTGTACACCTTGTGTTTCAGATAGACTTCATGTGATTGTCGTATACAGTATATATCACATTTACATGATATTCCATGGTACTTTAAAGAATACCGCAATATTACCATCGCACAAACGATGTAGGGAGCAGGGCCCCCTCGGTCCGATCGCGTTCCGGGCCCCCTATTTGCAGCGGGTGTTGTGGCAGGCAATGGCACTAAGCTGCCATGATCATGTATTGAAATAAGCTGGCAAGAAGCCCTGCATCCTCACATTAACACTTCATTTAATGTCTAATTGTATTTCTTACTTTAAAACAGCAGTTGCTTTCAAGGTTGTTTATTGTGTCATTATTTACTCACCCTCATGTTGTTCCTTTGCTGCTGTTTTCTGCATTCTGTGGAAGCACTGTCTTCATAGGGTGAGTAAAGAAAGAGACAAAACATTTATTTTCGAGTGAACTATTCCTTTAGATAATCAGAAAGCGATGTAGATATAGAATCATGTCAGTTTTTGTATTTACAGCCACGGTTGCTGAGCAGAATACATCAATCTTGTGAGTATATTTTCAGCAGACGTGTCAGGCCATTTTATAATGTGTCTCTTCAGAGCTTGCGTCAGCAGTTTTCTTTCCCCTCTTATACTTCCAATATCAAATCATTTCAGAATTTACACTAGACGCTTGATTAGAATTCTTTAAATGACCTAACCCAGTCACGGGCTTGAACTCCCTCTGCATTTCTCTGCCATACAAACATTTGCTGACGAGGCATAAATGCACTGATGGAATGTTCTGTCACTGTCGTCTCACATCTGAGTGAGGCACTGATCCTCCGCTGCACATTCGTTTGAATAAGGGACATGCTTTGTGTTTTGCAGCTCTCTGATGCAGATGTTTGTCTGAGGAATGGACAGACAAAAATAAAATGAGATCAAAGCCTATTAATAAAAACGATATATGTTTCTCGCATGTCATCCATAGTTTTGGATGCATGCAGTGCTGTCTTATACAAATTTGGCCATAAAAAGGTACCTCAGAAGGGTAACCTTTTGAAACAAACTTCACATCGTGAGCACACCTATGATGCTTGGCAATGCAATCTACGTAGGCAGCTCACTAGGTTTTGGAACGGAGCATCTGATGTGTGAGAAAAGGGATGTGGAGGTCAGTGACTGTGATTTGCAACTTGCCTTTTAGCAAAAGCTTCTCCAAAGCTTAAAGCACTTTAAATGAGTTTCAGCCCATTTGACCCCAGAGAGTCATGACGGATATTGCTCCGATTGCATTCAAGTCTATCGTCATCAGTTTGCGTATGTTCTGATGTTCTTATGCACTGTTTGTTTACTGTTGCTGCTTCATGTAGGGCAGGCTATCGTTAAAGAAATCTTTGCTGAGCACAAGTCATTTTAATTGTATGGCTTAGAGAAAAGTGTGAAAAATGGTTATGAAAACCCAAATTATATTACGATGATTTTTTGTTGCAAGACAACTCTTTGTAATATTATATTATTTTTATGTTTTTGAAAGATGTTTCTAAAGCTCTTAAGGCTGCATTTATTTGATAAAAAAATACAGTAAAAACAATAATATTGTGACTAGTGCTGGGCGGTATGACCAAAAATTTTTTTCAAAATTCATATCATAACAAAAATAAAAACCGGTATTCGGTATGAACCGGTATACCGCCCAGCACTAATTGTGACGTATTTTTTCAATTTAAAATAATTGTTTTATTTTTTGTTATATTATAAAATTTAATTTATTCCTGTGATGCAAAGCTGAATTTTCAGCATCATTACCCCAGTCTTCAGTGTCACATGATCCATCAGAAATCATTCTAATATGCTAGTTTGCTGCTCAATAAACATTCATTACTATTATCAATGTTGAAAACAGTTGTGTTGCATCATATTTTTGTGGAAACCATTTTTTTTTTCAGGATTCTGTGATGAATAAAAAAGTTCAAGAGCAGCATTTATTTTAAAATGGAAATCTTAATCTCTTTATTGTCAATTTTGATCAATTTAATGCATCCATGCTGGGTAAAAGTATTAATTTCTGTCTAAAAATAAATCATACTGACCACCAAACATTTAAATGGTAGTGCAAATATTTTAAATTTTTTATTATAAATGAACAAAAAAATTGTAAGACTCGTCAATGTCAATGTATCTAGACTGACAATCATGGCTCATGGTGTTTCTGAAGCAGCGAGGTGCTTCTCTGACTGTCCCTCCAGCTGTGGATGGAGGATGAGGAGCATCTCTCAGACAGCTGGAGATGTTTCACATAGAGCAGGAGGTGTGGGTGAGCAGCAGAGACGGCAGGCTGTTTCCTGTAACCCCAGGAGCCTCTGTAGGAGACCAGAGTGCCTGATTCATTTTCCTGTTAGCATCGCTGCGAGCCTGAACCCACGCTTCAGGTCCTGTGAACAAAAGCACTGGTTTTCACTGCGTTTAATAAGCCTAGGTAAACTCACAGCCTTTCACATGCATAGTGATTTAGGAAACATAAAATTACAAGCTACGTAACAATGGGCAAAAATCTTACAAGTGATGTATTTGGAGTTTAAAGAGGTTGTACTTTTTCCCCCTCAGGTCCACCTGGAAATTTTTTTTTTTTTTACCAAAACAGTCATTTATTTCCTACCCTCTCACTGACTCTTAGAATTAAACCAGCTGTTGTTGTTTTTTTGTGTGCAAATGAGCCATTCAGACTTCATTATAAACACCGTTTTCACTTCATTTGATGTGAAGTTCAACATAGTTTTTAATTGCCCCATCAATTATGAACAGCCTCATTGCACGTTGGATTTCATTCTTTCGCAAACCAAGAAAGTTTTGGAAATAAGAGTGGAAATATGAGTCTGTTTTGAAGTTCAGTTTCAATACGTGTACTTTTTGGACTGGAGAGAAGGTTTTTAGTTTTCAAAGATTAAGTACGTTTTTTTTTTTTAGTACAGTTAACTTTCAGTAAAATTTTTTTTTTTTTTACCAAAACAGTCATTTATTTCCTACCCTCTCACTGACTCTTAGAATTAAACCAGCTGTTGTTGTTTTTTTGTGTGCAAATGAGCCATTCAGACTTCATTATAAACACCGTTTTCACTTCATTTGATGTGAAGTTCAACATAGTTTTTAATTGCCCCATCAATTATGAACAGCCTCATTGCACGTTGGATTTCATTCTTTCGCAAACCAAGAAAGTTTTGGAAATAAGAGTGGAAATATGAGTCTGTTTTGAAGTTCAGTTTCAATACGTGTACTTTTTGGACTGGAGAGAAGGTTTTTAGTTTTCAAAGATTAAGTACGTTTTTTTTTTTTAGTACAGTTAACTTCAGTAATTCAAGATCATGTCACGTCTTTTTCATGCACTTTTCATGTCCTGGCGTCAGACCCAGAAGCGTCACGTGTGTCTATGGCACATGTCAGTGTCACATCATGAACAAACCGTCCCTATGAGCCCCACAATGTCCTCCAGCTGCACTGAAGCAACTCTCAATGATTCCTGACAGAGCTGCACACTGCTGGAACGATAAAACATTTATATTTGTTTGTTTCTTTCTAGACACTCTCGCCCTTATTCTACACAGCTTAATGCAACCTCAGTGACAATCCACCAGACTACTTGTTTGAAGAATACAGAGACTGAAATAAAGGAATTAAAGGAAGATATGTAAAACAGATCCGCTAACATTGGTGAAAAAAAATAGTAAAAATAGTAATAATAAAATAGTAAAAAAAAAAATACTTTAGACAGCTCAATGTTTATATGTATAAGATAATAAAATTATTTTTAAAATAAAGGTTTTTATTTAATATTCATATCTAATTAAGTTAGACAACTTTACAGCTCAATTTATATCTATAAAATAATTAATTAAAAATAAAAATGATATATTTAATGTTTATAAAATGTTTATTTAATTATCTAATTGAATTTAGACAAATTTACAGCTCAAAAGTTTTTTAATGAAATAATTTATTCAAAATAAATTACATTTTTCAAAAATATTGAAACATATAAGCTAATAATTGATTAAAAGTCTGTTAACTAAAATATGAGCTTAACATTTAGTTATTATGAAAATTTTTTTTTCTTTTATTTTAATTGACTTTATGCAGCAAGTGCTGCTGACTAATTATAAATTGTATTGAACCAGAAACATTTTTATTAAAAACATTTCACGCTTCACCTTTAACTTTTAATCAACCTAGAATGTTCCCTTAATGTGAGTGCACAAGCAAATAAACGTCTTTAGTCTAATTTAACAACATTTCACAAATCATTAAATATACACAGACCTGTAAGTTCACTCATACAGGTCTGAAACTGAAACATTTTGCATCTGCATTTGTCAGAGATTTACGTTTTCTGTAATCAGAAGTCTCAATTAAAGATAGCACTAAATGCTCGTACTGCCCTTTAAATGTGCTCTGAGTTTTATTCATCCTTCAAAGTCACTGATAATATTGATCAGAACCAGTGGTGGTTTAATAACGGTCCACAAACAGTCCGCTTCTCTTGTACACTTGTTTATAAACCAAGGTCAGCGCTTTCCACTGTACACAGATGAGAAAATGATTTGGGAAGAATGAAATGCCAGGAGATGAGCTGAAAATCGAACGGCTTCATCTCTAAACTCAGCAGCACTTCTTCAGGGACGCGGCTGGTAGTTAATTGTCTCTGTAATATGCGAGACCACGTGTTCGATGGCATTTTGATGTGTGAAATTCTGAATACATGGTGAATGTTAGATTTGACATAAATGGGTCATATTATGAGGAATCATTTTTTCTTTATCTTTTTAATAAAAAAAGACCTTGATGTCCTATGAAACTAAGAAGAAAGGGAAAAACGCTTTTTATGCAGCTGCAACAGATGAATACGGTAACACTTTAGATTAGGCTACAACCCGCAAAGAACTACGCAAGTATACTGAATTTACGGTGTACATTTCTGTAATTATAGTGTACCTATAAAGAACGTACGTGTAGGTATAAGGGAACAATGTGTTACGTTTGGGTAATAAGGGGGTAACAACCAGATATGCAACCTGTAAAGAACTGCGCAAGTAAACTGAAGTTACAGCGTAACTTTTTT
>NW_015656001.1:1009983-1022718 GCF_001515625.1 Sinocyclocheilus rhinocerous | reverse complement strand
AGTGGACCTATTCAGTACCTCCGTGTAGGTATAAGGGAATAATATGCAAAGTTTAGGGAATAAAGGGGTAACAACCTGTAAAATTACAAATCATTTATACTGTAAGTATTTTGAAACTAAGAGGTAGCTATTCTAATATTACGTGGTATGTATGGCCCAACAATCTTATGTTTGGGAATGATTTAGAAAGACGATATATACTTTTTATAATTTTATATTGGTATTTTATTATAGGCGTATAGGTATTGTTTTTAACCATGGGGTACACATTCTATTATTAAAGGATGGACATGCTGAAGTTACAGTGTAACTTTTTTGTAATTATAGTGTACCTATTCAGTACCTCCGTGTAGGTATAAGGGAATAATATGCGAAGTTTGGGGAATAAAGGGGTAACAACCTGTAAAATTACAAATCATTTATACTGTAAGTATTTTGAAACTAAGAGGTGCTTATTCTAATATTATGTGGTATGTATGGCCTAAACAACAATCTTATGTTTGGGAATGATTTAGAAAGACGATATATACTTTTTATAATTTTATATTGGTATTTTATTATAGGCGTATAGGTATTGTTTTTAACCATGGGGTACACATTCTATTATTAAAGGATGGACATGATGGAGATTACTGAACAACAAAACTGGACATCTAGTGAAATGAGTAAATGAGTTTCTGCTATGATTTATAATTCACTAGTCTACTTACCTTATGAAAGCTTATTCGTCGATTTCAGCAACTTCACACCAGCAACTTCTCAACACCACTATCACCAAATAACTTTGCAAGATATACCATCAAGGTTCAATGCAGCTTAAAACAAGCTTACCTCTTTCCAGCTGTTTATTACTGATATCAACCCAAATTGGGTCAAATCAAGCCAGTTTCCTAACCCCACAGTCTCAACCGAGCGTTTGGATTGAAACAATTACCAGCGTGTTTTATATGTGTAGGCTATAAAAAAGTACACAGTGTGTTTTTGCTAAATCGCTTGCAAATATAAAATTGTTGTTAGGTCATACATCACGTAATATTAGAATAGGTACCCCTTAGTTTCAAAATACTTACAGTAGAAATAATTTGTCATTTTACAGATTATTACACTTTTATTCCCCAAACTTCGCATATTGTTTGCTTATACCTACACGGAGGTACTGAATAGGTACACTGTAATTACAAAAAAGTTACGCTGTAAATTCTATTTACTGACTCAGTACATTGCGGGTTGTAATCTAAAGCGTTACCATGAATACTTATGAGCACATGACCATATTATTGTATGGACCCATTTTGTCTCCATGTCATTTTTAAAACTCTTTAAACTGTAATACTCTCTTGTGAAACATGAAAGAAGATATTTTGAGATTTTTTTTTTGTTTGTTGTTGTTTGGTTCTCAGTGTTCTTCAACAAAATCTCCTTTTGCCTTCCACAGAAGAAAGAAAGTCATACAGGTTCGAAACAGCATGAGGGTTAGTAAATTATGACACAAATTTCATTTTTGGCTGGGATATCCTTTTAAACACTCCATAAAAGTCCATAGGTGTGTCCCAAATAGCGTACTTATGCACCGTTCTATAACATTTTGTAGTATAAAGAGTGTGAGTAGTGTGTTCACACTGAAAAAAAAAAGTGCACTTTAAATACCCGGATGATGCACTTAAATAACCGGGGATAAAAAGAAGTGTGGAACGTTGGACACTTCATGCATTCAACTGTCGCAGCTTTGATTACATCGCGAAGGGGGAGGGGCTATCAGATTCCAATTATTAATGACAAAATAACCTTATAAAATTCCTACTCTACATGGTTGAGTACATAGTGCATAAGTACATAGTGTATAAGTGCATAGTGTATAGTGCGTCATTTGGGATGCAGTTCATGAAATAAAAAAGAAGCTGACGTTAGCATCCAAACACAACAATTGTGAGCACTGCTTGCATAAGCGTTATATAAGTAAAGATTGATGCAAAGAACCATTAGAGGTGATAAGAAGAATGATTCACACAGATTGATATGATTACTTCGATTATTCCGCAGTCTTTGCCGCTCAAGGTAGATGTCCGTGGATCCGGTGAAGCTTGATAAATGCTGTTCTGTTTCACCTTCAGCTCAGTAAAGTGTGCAGGCCTCGAGGCGGCCCGAGGAAGCAGTGAACCCAGAATAGGCGAGAGATGGCGGAGCTGTCCTGACTTCCTGGTGGTTCACTGGAGCTCTCAGTGGCTGCTGTGGTGAATGGGAAGTGACATGAGACAACCACAGGCGCTGCTGGGCCATGCTGATGTGACAGAGCTCATTACAGGGCCTTGCAGAGACTTCCCCACCAGCTGTGGCATATATTTTTAGTCTATAAGGCCAAGCAAACTGCTGTGTGCCTTGGTAGATGGGCACAATTATGCAACAACGTCTATTCAGAGATTTTTCAGGTTGTAGTGTGTCATCAAGTGGAACTGTGAAAGAAACGATTGTTTTCAGACAAGTTTCATGAACACACCTACTGACACGCTCACTTTGATTATGGTAGTCCCGCCCCCAAACTCACACCATTGGATTAGCCAAAAGCCAAGTTACAGGGTGTATGGTATTGACAAAAAAAAGATACCTTGATATGTCCTGCGATAACGATAATTAGATGATTGCGGAGTGTGTTTTTGTGCTGGTACCTTGACTGGTTTTAGGTCTTGCTGTTCATTCAAACAATTTGTTCAAATGGCTGATTTATAGTGTTGGGTCTGAATACACTTTGTTGAATCCTAGTCCTTAAACAATTGAGTTTGAGTGCGAAATGTTTATTAAACGAATTGGTCTGTGGTGGCGAACGTCGGTCCTGGAGAGCCGCAGCCCTGCAGAGTTTTGCTTCAACCCTAATCAAACACCTGATTGAACCGTTACTAGGAAGCTACAGGCAGGTGAGTTTTAATTAGGGTTGGAGCTGAACTCTGCAGGGCTGCGGCTCTCCAGGACCGGAGTTCGCCACCCCTGGAATAGGTCCCCCAAAAATGAAAATTCTGTCATTAAAGGGTTAGTTCACCCAAAAATGAAAATTAGTCCATGTTTCACTCACCCTCAAGGCATCCTAGGTGTATGGTGTTCTTTCGGACAAATCCAGTCAGAGTTTATTAAAAATTATCCTTGCTCTTCTAAGCTTTATAATGGCATGGGCGGGTGTTTTTGTTCAACAGTCCAAAAGTAGTCAAATAAAGCGCATCTATCCATATTAAAACGTGCCTCACATGGCTCCGGGGGGGTGAATAAAGGCCTCTTGTAGCAAATCGATGCGTTTTTGTAAGAAAAATATCCATAATTAAAACAATATAAACACCTTTCTTTCACTTCTCCTAACTGTCGTAGGCGGAAGCCGGTCTGGCGGATGACGTACGTGTCACGCGCGCCGGTGATTAGTGACGAACGCGGAAGCGCGACAGAGAGAGAACAAAACAAAGCGCAGGTCATCAATTATAAGTACAAAATCATGATTTGTAAAGAAAAATGTTGCAGGATTTTGATATAAGCCAAGAGGAAGGAGACTGGTTTTCCTTTGATAAAGTAAGGAAAATTTGCTTCCTTTGCTCCTGTAATCAAATGTTGGTTTTCGCAAGAGTCACACGCGCGTGCTCTACGCCTACGTTATCCGCCAAAAAGGCAGTCTTTCAGGAACGCGTGTACGATAGTTAGCGGAAGTTACAAAAAAACTGTTTATATTGTTTCAAATATGGATTTAAAAAAATTTTTTTTTACAAAAACGCATCGTTTCGCTAGAGCAGGCCTTTATACACACCCGGGGAGTCACGTGAGGCACGTTTTAATAAACGGTGTTGCTAGAGATGCACAACATGGCTTTGTTAGGAACCATTTTCATTAGTGAAATAGAACAAAAGACTATATTCATTGTCTCTACAATTTAAGCTACATATATTTTCTTCTTGTTAATTGAACTGTTGCCCTGACACGAAGAAAAGTCTGCCACACACCATGCTAACAAAACATGTAATCGCTCTAAATGCATGTGTGTGTCCTGACTCCTGAAGACTGTGTATAAAAGACTATGATTAAATATAGTATATATTTAGTATATACTTTAAATATAGGCCTAGTATATATATAAACATTCGGGGCTTCACCCCCCTTAGCCCACCCCTAGTGCCGCCCCTGGAGTAAAACATGGGCTAATTTTCATTTTTGGGTGAACTAACCCTTTAATTACTCCTCCTCATGTCGTTCCAAACCCGTAAGACCTTCGTTCATCTTCGGAACACAAATTAAGATTTTTTTTATGAAATCCGAGAGATCTCTGACCCTCCACAAAAAGTACAAAATGTATTTTTGTAGCTTTGTAAAATTATGGTTGAACCACTTTTATTTTAATGATGTCCTTACATTTCTGTGCCTTGATTGTGGTATTACCCTTGCTGTCTATGGAGGGTCAGCGAGCTCTCGTATTTCATCAAAAATACCTTAATTCATGTTTTGAAGATGAAAGGAGGTCTTACGGTTTGCAGTGACATGAGGGTGAGTAATTAATGACAGAATTTTCATTTTTGGGTAAACTATCCCTTTAAGGACTTTTTGTCTTAATTTTATGTTGTTACTTGTTTTTTAACTTTAATGTGACACATGTTGTCATTGTCCATTTCAAAACTGAGTCCAAGTCCCGAGTCTAAGTACCCCAACTCTACTCTTCTACTCTACTCGGCAGCTATATTTGCAACACCTCCAGGCAGCTGTTTCGGGCATCTAAGACCAAGTCCTATCTAAATGAACAGGGGAATCCTGAAATCTCAAAAACTGCTTGCTGAACTTGAAATTAAATAACATGTGACCCTGGACCACAAAACCAGTCATAAGGGTCAATTTTTTCAAATTGAGATTTATACATCATCTGAAAGCTGAATAAATAAGCTTTCCATTGATGTATGGTTTGATAGGACAATATTTGGCCGAGATACAACTATTTGAAAATCTGGACTCTGAGGGTGCAAAAACATCTAAATATTGAGAAAATTGCCTTTAAAGTTGTTCAAATTAAGTCTTTAGCCGTGCATATTACTATTTAAAAAGTACGTTTTTATATATTTACGGTAGGAAATTTACAAAATATCTTCATGGAACATGATCTTTACTCAATATAAGTATTAATTATATAAACGAATATCGACTCTGGACCTTGTTTGCTGTTCAGGTGTTACACCTCTGGACTGCTTGGCAACTGCAATACCCATATCCGATCATAAATTGCTTTCTTTCAATGTTAATGTTACACTCTCTAGATCCAGGCAACAACATTCTATGACATTCCGTAATATAAAAAAAAAATCAACCCCTCAGCTTTTACTGTTGTAATCACCGACCTCCCACACAGTGACCATCTCTCTTCCTCTGATGAGCTGGTCTCCTTTTATAATTCTGAATTACGACAGCTCCTGGACAATTTTGCACCTCTTAAAACTCGGACTGTATCTTTCACTAACTCTGCACCCTGGTTTACTCCCTGGTACAGCCTTCCTGCCCACCTGTACTGCACTGCTCAATGTGATGAATTTATGTCTTTTTTCAGTAACAAAATAACTGCTATCCACCAACAGTTGGCCTCTCCGGCTAACCCATACTAATTCATTATACAGTGTTTCAACCGATTCTTTTCTCTTCTTTTACCCTGCCATCTGAATTAGAAATTTCTAATCTTATTTATAAATCTAATTCTTCCACATGCTTACTTGATCCCATACCAACTCACCTGGTAAAAGCTTGTCTTCCTTCTCTTTCTCCTCTTATAACTCGTATTGTTCATACTTCCCTTAGCTCTGACACTGTTCCATCACCTTTTAAAATAGCTGCTATAACCCCAATTCTTAAAAAACCTGGTGCAGACCCTAATAATTTAGATAACTTCCGTCCCATTTCAAATCTTCCTTTTATTTAGAAAATTCTTGAAAAAGCAGTTGCAGCACAGGTCCAAGCTCACCTTAGTAATAATAACTTATATGAGTGTTTTCAGTCAGGATTTCGTCCCAAGCATAGTACCGAAACCGCCTTGGTGAGAGTAACAAATGATCGGTTAATGGCTGCTGATGGTGGGTCCTTATCTATTCTTGTTTTGCTTGATTTGAGTGCAGCTTTTGATACCATTTCACATAATATTTTGTTAAACCGTTTATCTGCTATTGGTATCTCTGGTATTCCTCTCGCCTGGTTTACTTCATACCTTTCCAATCGTACACATTTCGTACAATTAAAAAGTTTTCATTCCCATCTATTTTCTGTTAGCTGTGGCGTCCCCCAAGGTTCTGTCCTTGGTCCTCTGTTGTTCCTAATCTATCTTCTCCCACTTGGTAATATCTTTTCTAAATTTGGTATTAAATTTCACTGTTACGCTGATGATACACAACTTTATGTATCTACTAAGCCTGATTCCATTCTTCCACCTATCTGCCTTATTAACTGTCTTCACGAAATAAAAACCTGGTTCTCCGCCAATTTTCTTAAACTTAATGGCAGTAAGACTGAAGTACTCCTTGTAGGCATTAACTCTATTCTCTCTAGGTCCTGTAGTTTTTCTTTTCCATTGATGGTTCCTCCGTTTCTCATTCTCGCCAGGTTAAGAACTTGGGGGTCATCTTTGACAGCACTCTTTCATTTGAAGCTCACATTAATAGTATAACCCAGTCTTGTTACTTTCATCTCCATAATATTGCTCGCCTTCGTTCATCTCTCACTCCACACAGTACTGCCATTCTAGTTCACTCACTTGTCACCTCTCGCATCGACTACTGTAATTTTCTTTTATTTGGTTTACCACACAAGCTTCTCCATAAACTCCAGTTGATTCAGAATTCAGCTGCTCGTATCATAACCCGGACTCCATCTATACAACACATTACTCCATCTCTTAAACAGCTTCATTGGCTTCCCTTCAAATTTCGCATTGAATTTAAAATTCTTCTTCTCGCGTATAAAACTCTCCATAACCTCATTCCAACTTACCTCTCAGATCTTATTCAGCCCTACACCCCTTCTCGAACCCTTCATTCTTCCTCACTGGGTCTTCTCCATACACCCACGGCTCATTTAACCACCATGGGTCATAGAGCCTTTAGCTGTGCTGTTCCTCGCCTTTGGAATTCTCTCCCAGCTAACATTCTCAACTTAGATTCATTATCCCAATTCAAAGCTAAACTCAAAACTCACTTATTCAGAATAGCTTATCCTACATGATTACTGTCTACACTCAAATCTTTAATTATGTTTTTTTTTTTTTAGCTGCTCTTTTTTATGGTTCATTGATATTGCTATTTATTGTTATTTATTGCTGTTTTATTTATTTATTTGCTCCTGATGTACGGTGACCTTGAGTGATTTGAAAGGTGCCTTAAATAAAATTTATTATTATTAGTAGTAGTAGTAGTATTAATATCCTAATAATTTGTTTGCATAAAAAAATAGATAATTTTGACCCATACAATGTATTGTTGGCTATTGCTACAAATATACCCGTGCTACTTATGACTGGTTTTGTGGTCCAGGGTCATATATGTCAAATCAGCAACAAAATCTGAAATGAACTGCCCCATAAATGTTTGCTCAAATAGAGTTAAAAGGCTTATTTTTCAATCTAGACCAGCCAATGCGCATGTGCACTCATAAGCGTGTCTCAATGGGAACCGGAGCTTCTAACGGCCAATGCAGTGATGGAATGACTTTACCAATCAGCAATATTCTGCCATATTGTGTTGCAATTTCTCACATTCACAAGTAATAGGAGTGAACCGTCATTGTATATTTGTCCATAGTCTTTGGTAGGGCATCCAGCTTACTATGACCAACAATACTGACATTTGGTAGCTGATCAGTGTGTGATCTGGCTGATGTCTGTGTGAAAGCCTCATGTTTGTAGAAATCACAGCCAGTGGAAAGCCGCTCACCCTTGTCAGAGGACATGTTGGATGTTTTAAATCAAACTTGCACTTCTGCCATCACTCGGTTACATAATACATAACGGCTACTTTTAGGTTGAGGAGCCCTAGGACAGCTGAGCAGCTGTAATTATCATGAAAGGTCATCGAGCGCTGTAGAGCACACATCCTTTGGACCGCAGAATGAATTGGCCAAGAGCAGCCCAAAGGAAGAATGAGTTAAGGGTCGTTCACACTGAGTGTGTTTTATTTATTTATTTATTTTATTTTTTTAATAAATGGAAGTTGTCAAGAGACTATGTTGTTGGTTGTAGTGAACATTTCACCCAGTGGATACCATAACGTTATTGGTGGACTTCACAAATAATAATTGCATTTGACCATGTGACCTTTAGAATCAGGTTGAGTGGTGCTTTGACCACACACGCAGTGTATTGTTGGTGTTGTGCAAGATTGTATCTCCTTTGAACCCCAAAGCAATTCTATTCACTGAACGAACTTTACTTACTGCCTGATAATAAATCCAACAAAATCGCTTCAGTGTTATTTTATTGTTATTTATAGTATTTATGAACATTTTGAATTAGCTTTCATTTTGAAATTTTCAGTTTTAATTTGTTTTAGTAAATTACTTGTGATTGTCATTTTTTTTTTAGTTTTTTGCTTTTTAAAATATTTCTATTTAGCTTTTTTTTCATTTTGACTTTTAATAATTTTAGTACTTCAACTTACAAACTTGCTTCTAATTTTCATTTAAGTTGTTTAACTTTAAGTTTTTTATCTAATAATTATATACTTCAGCTTTATTTCAATTAATGAAATAAAAAATTTTTTTCAATAACAACAATAATAAACCGCTTTATATGTGTTGGCTTAAATATAAATATGGCAATTAATATTAAAATATTAATGGTCCGATATTGTGCTATGTAACCAAAGATATAAAATAAATAGTTGTATTTCATTTTATTAGTTTTTTTTTTTTTCAGTCCGCCGAGAAGTTTTGAAAGTGAAAGTGACGTGACATGTGGCCAAGTATGGTGACCCATACTCTGAATTAGTGCTCTACATTTATCCCATCCAAAGTGCACACACACAGCAGTGAACACACACACACCGTGAACACACCCGGAGCAGTGGGCAGCCATTTTTTGCTGCGGCGCCCGGGGAGCAGTTGGGGGTTCGGTGCCTTGCTCAAGGGCACCTCAGTCGTGTTATTGAAGGTGGTACATTCACTCCCCCCACCGACAATCCCTGCCGGTACGAGACTCGAACCCGCAACCTTTGGGTTACGAGTCCGACTCTCTAACCATTAGGCCACGACTTCCCATCTAGTCAATTTAGTCTAAAAACTGAATGCGTACTGTACTGTGAGCTAGCCATGCATACTTAATAGTATATACAGTTTTTTTTTTAGTTACCACAGTTACAAAAGTGAAAAGCAGAAAGACATTTTTGACCATCTATAAGAAGATATCTCAGTAACACATTTATCAATATGTGTTTGTCACTGGGTTTGCTGTTATCAAGTTGGCTTACATGTCTATGGAGGGCTGGGTTTTGAAGAGAGAGCATGTGTTCATAATTTTTTACACAATGAACAATACATATGAAAAGGACAACTTCATTGGTTCTTGCATATCTCATTATGCACAGAGATTGAATATGTGGATGTTTAGCTGAGATTTGAGAGCTAGACTATGGTCTGTATGTCAAGTATTGCTTCAAAAGACTTGAAATAGTGCACAAGTTGTATGGATCACTACATTTATGATGCGTTTTTGTACTTTTTGGACTTGGGTAGCCCTTGGAAACTACATGCTTATGCAAAATTAAATTTTTTGTGTTACATGAAAGTTTGAAATGACCTGAAGGTGAGTAAATGATGACACAGCGCTCATTTTCATTTTCCCTTTAATGCTTAATAACATCTCTGACATTTAGACTTTCAGTAACACTGATGCAGCAGGTGCTTCATTAACCTCATGAGTCACATCATTACTAAAAACACCTTCAATATGTTCTCCCAAAAACAAGCGATCAGTGATTCCCACTAATGAAGATCCACGGCTTGTTTCCGCTGTGCCACAGTCAGGAATAGCGTGAAGTCGCATTGTCACGTGATCAGCTTCACAGCCTGAGAAACCGAGAGGATATCCGCAAGTGTGATGTCTTCATGTGAGCTGCACGCGATTGTGATATTCACCATAGAGCATCATGGGAGTCTGCTGCACCTCTCTCCACACAGGCTCTTTCATCACTGGTATATACAGATGCACGTTTCCCATAGATGTCACGAGGATGTGAACCATGTCCATGAATTGCCGCTGGGCATGAGCTGTCTTTAATGTCAGCTGTGTGAAGCGATTTCCGAGCCAGATTCTTGCTGAGCTGTGTCTTAGCAGGCTGTTGTTCAGAAAGAGCGAGAGAGATTGAAAGAGAATGGAGAGAGAGAGAGAGTGAGAGATCAGTCTTTTTTACGCTAGCTCACTGTTTTCCCCCCAAGGCGAAAACCCTCCATCTGGGTCAGTTGCAGTGTCCGAGATGGTTTTTGATGTGTGAAATAATTTAGCACCTACAGTGCACACATTGTTCTCTAGCATCATATATGAAACATTCAACATGACGTGAAAAAAAAGTGTGATTATTCTCCTTGACTGGTAGTCGCTAATAATGCATATCACAGGTCTGGCTCGATAGAAACACCATGTTGTCCCTCTCTTTTCTGTCTGAGGTTTAACTAATATTTTTATTATTAAATATATTTATTTGTCAATTTGAAAAGTGATTTAATATTGTATTATTTGCTACATTTCACTACATTATTACATGTCAGATTAAAATTAAGCTCAATTTATAATTAAAAACTACTTATTTAATTCACATTTTGAAAAGTTACACTCTTAATTTACATTTAATTGCCTTTTTAGACAAAAAATACATATTTATAACTATTTAATTAGGTCTGAAAACTGATTTGTTGTTACATTTAACACGTATACATTTTTTAAAAATGAAATTAGTACGTTTTTGAATAAAGTGAGTACAAGTTATTTATTTATTTCAAGAAAAATATTTATTTATCTCAAGCTCATACCTGGCTTATGAAAATTTTTAATCCTGAATACCTTAAATCTAGACAGGAATTGTCTATTTATCTGTCTGTCTGTCTATCTGTCTATCATTTAATATTTACATAAATTTTTTTCCTAATTAAAATATGATTTATTACAACAGAATGCGGAAGAATGTGTTCCCGATCCATTGATGGGTCCTAATGACATGAAAATCTTATGATTAATTAACAGATCACTTGCTTTCTTATCTGGGTTTTGGTGCATTTGTACTCTTTCATCTCTCGTCTTTACATGCTTGTTTCTTGTCCTCTGCTGAAGCCTGTTTTTCACCCCCCTGCTGGTCGGTTGGTCCCCAGTCGTCTTTAATGAAAAGAGCCGGTCAGCTTTAGCTGCAGTCGATACTTCACCTAGACACAGGATAAGAGAGGGACGCCTCTGACAGCAACATGCAGCTATCAGCCTCATAGTTAGGGCAAGAAAATACCAAATTTCAGTTTGCCGCCCATGAAAATGTAATCTTCTCATACTGGGAGCTGGAAAGAGGTTGGTGGATTTTCTGCCGGAGGACAATGACAGACATTTTGTCACAATAACACATGACTGTAGAAAAACAAAAAACAGGTCTACACATGTACGGTACTTAACTCACTTATTCTTCTTAATTTATGCTTTCAAAATATGTTAAGAGATATTTCTAGTATTATTATAATTTTTTGTATTAAACTTTAAATCGGAGTCTTACAGCACATGATTTGTTAGACAATTCTTAAATGTCATACTATAATTCATAATCAGTGTTGGGCAGTAACGCATTACTTAGTAACTTTTTTAGTAACGGAGTAATTTAACGCGTTATAATTTTCAAAATAGTAATTAGAGTATAGTTACAAGCCGAGGTCTCTATACGTTACTGCCGCGTTACATTGCTGACAGAATGCAGTGTTTTATAATCTAGAGATTGTAAAAAGGATGTAGCACACGCACTGTCGAGTCAAGTGCCAGTGGATTAGAGACCTGCTCCCGTCGAGACCCGAGTGCGGCGCGGGACAAGATGGACGAGTGTGAACTCACGATCCGATTCGATTCACGATTTTGATTTCACGATTCGATTCGATTCACGATTTTAATTTTTTTACAAAATTAGATTTAAGACAAATTATAAATTAAATGGGTCCTTTTATTATTGCTTGGACAAAGTGCTGCACATTTCTTTGTGAAATTG
This sequence comes from Sinocyclocheilus rhinocerous, assembly GCF_001515625.1. Classification (NCBI taxonomy): domain Eukaryota; kingdom Metazoa; phylum Chordata; class Actinopteri; order Cypriniformes; family Cyprinidae; genus Sinocyclocheilus; species Sinocyclocheilus rhinocerous. Next base: position 1,010,509 of record NW_015656001.1, on the reverse strand, counting down.
AAATATAATTATAATAATTAAAGTCTAAAATAAAACAGAAAGAGCGAACGAGATGAATGAGATGCAGATTCACTCTCTGCCAGCAGGTGGCGCTTAAAGCGTTTCCTTGGTTTCCGCTGTAAACAAAGCAGCACTGCGCTTATGAACTTTAATGTGCATTATTAAGAGGCAAGATGAAAAGAAAAAATACCATATAAACTTTTCTAAAGACAGTAAGTTCCCCTCAGACATACATTCGTATAAACTCCTACCCCTAAATGAATCGCGATTTTGTTTAGCATCTCAACCGATTTGAATCGTCACATATTTGAATCGATTTTCAACCGACTTGCGGTTAATCGTTACATCCCTAGTTATAACAGAGCTTTGTGAGATTGCGATGAACTGATGTCATCTTTTTAGAGATTATAAAAGCAGCGCAATTTGCTGGCATTCTGCCATGCCAAACCATGTACGCAGCAGCCTATGCTTGCTTTAGTTAAAAATAACAGTGTTTTGTGAATGTTGATGCTTTAATAACAAATAT
>NW_015656001.1:984047-1006953 GCF_001515625.1 Sinocyclocheilus rhinocerous | reverse complement strand
AATATTTATCGGAAGCGTTTATGCTGGGATTTCATGTCAATTTCATGGATGTAGTCACAGAAAAAAGTAACGTAACTAGTAATGTAACTAATTACTTTTGAAATAAAGTAATCAGAAAAGTAATGTGATTACTTTTAAAAGGAGTAATCAGTAATTTAATTAAATTTTCAGAGTAACTTGCCCAACACTGTTCATAATGCAGGTACGTGTTGTATATTCAGCTTGGCTCGGGGGCGCTAGGACATACACCACTGCCTGTTTACAGTCAGTTTTCGCTTTTAGATAAAAAATGTAGTTATGTCCTTCTCCTGCATTGATTTCATCATTGTGATTGGCTTGACACTATTAGTTGTGAGTCCTTTGTGAATTGTGTTGTGGTTTTTTTATTTTTTTTGCTTCACTCTGGTGGGGTTTATTTTTGGATCTAGACCACTGACAGCATCCTGCCATAAATATAAGCCGGCATTATTTGTATTCTGCACCACAGTTGGTAAGCCATCTCAGAGCAGGTCTATTTTTCAACCCCAGCCTAGAAATATCATCCTTTGCTACCCACTGCAAACACGACAGAATGGACCCGAATGGCCCATTTATTATTCAGATCTATCTGTAGAGCTTCATATAGGCCACTTTCCATGAATCCGGCACGCTTTGGTGTCCCATTACTTTTCACAAATTCCCCCCACCCTTTTTTTGTTATGAGATCGATGAGATGAAAATAGTAGTAAAAATTGGCCTAGCATAAGAAGTGGCAATTTTTAAGTGCATCAAATGTCTGAATACCCATTAAAATGGTGATTTTGGCCTGAATCATGTCACAACCTTTTCATTACCTTATGGTAGCTTTAACTACAATCTAGGAAAAAAACACGGATTTGTTTTTCAGTCTGATAGGTTTTTAGCTCCATTGTATGTTTAAAAAAGCTCTAGATCTAATGTGTTGATGGTTTTATGCTGCCAGGGGTATTTGTGGACACCTGAAGTGATTTGTTTTGTGTGTTTTTGGGATCTGGGTCACCATTAGCCCTTAGGTATTTCATCATCAACAGCAACAATGTGTGTATTGTGCTGTGGCATTTATGTGTGTACATGTTTTCCTCTTTCACAACCCATACGTATGTGTGTAGACTGTCATATAGAGGGCAGATATTTGTGATTCATTGAAGACTTATGGTGTGGTCAGATTTACCATCTTTCAGTGAATTTTCACAGGTGAAATTCAGTCATTTTGATAGAAATCCATGCAAATGCAAACAACAACATGTATAAGATGGTCAAACTTTCTGCATTAACCAACAGAAAGATGCTTGGTTTAAAAGTGACTATACACTACTTTTTGCGGGACTTTTTTGCCCCCAAAATTTTGACTACATATTTTGACTACATTCATTAGTTGCACACTGGTTTGTTATTGTAGCGAATGCGATATTGACTGCACATTGTTATGCCCTTAAACACGACACTGAACAAAACAAACTGTGATTTGCTGCTTTACTTATGTAAAGCTTGCACATTTTATACTTATGTGCTTAATAAAAAATACCCTGCAATTGTATTTTTGGTATACTAAACTGGTATACTTAGAGGCTGCTAAATTGGAACAACTAATTTTGTACTTAATGCACTTTAATTGTGCAGAAGTAGTGCTGAAGTCCAACTAAAGATATACTGATTTTGATTGTGCTAAAGTGGAACTATTGCAAGTATACTTCAGGTACACTTTAAGGGCCAGTTTTACTAAACAGGGCAAATTAGCGCGAGAGTGCAATTCCAAAACAGCTCCAATGGGCGTGAAAATTTCTGCGAGTGATTTACTAACAAATTAAAGAACACAGACGCAACATCTCATTTACATATCGACCAACACAATATACCAAGTGCAGCGCAAATTAGCGTAGTCGCGAATAAAGAAATAAAGAAGCCACAGTACTTTGAAAAGAACCGGAGGCCAAAAAATGAAGGGTTGCAAGAGGTTTTGATAGACCTGGTATTGCGTGACTCCTAGTTGAGGGATCGTCCTTTATTTCCTGAAGCAAATTAAAAATAACATGGCTTGGCAAACAATATGTTCGGATAATGTGTTCTTTCCAAATAAATTAATACGTGAGGAAAAATCCTCTCCTTTCTACCACGAGCACTCTGTTCTCTGCGGTGCCTCCTCCAGCAACAATAATTGCAGCCATTTCAAGCGCAAAATAGTTTAAAGGGTTCCTATTATGCTTTTTCCCTTTTTTAATTTTAGTCAGTGTGTAGTGTGTATGTTTGGGCATAAAAAAGATCTAGAAAGTTACAAATCTCAAAGTCCACTCCAAAGGGAGATATTTCGTTTTTTTTAAATCCCTTTTCAAGAAAAGGGAGCTTTTCAAGCTGTTTGGACTACAGCGTTTGTTAGAAGAAGAGCTGCTGTGCTGTAGCGTAAAATTTTCGGCATGTCTAAAACAATTCTTACAAGTATAACACGACGTAGCTGGGTGCTGCGGACAGGCGCCGAACGGCGCCGCCGGTGTGCCTACACTCATAGAAAATAATGTATTTGAATTTTAAAGATGTGGCGTGACGCGACGCTGCGCTTCTCGTCCGGTGCACGACTGCCTGAACGCTGTAAAACAAAATCAAGACTTTGTAAAAGAGCATAATAGGACCCCTTTAAGATATGCTTTTTTTGGCCGTTAAATTATGGCGCAAACGTTAGTAAAACGCGTTGCGTGATTCATTTGAATATTCTCCCATAAATTTTGCGTCTGAAAGGAAAACTCCTAGAAATGCATATTCAATAAGGTCAGGCGCAAAAATAACTGTGTCCACGCCTTTTCATCGCTAATTCGTCACTGCGCGTCTTTAGTAAAACCTGACAGTTCAATTTTAACGCCAAAAGACGGTTTGTGCTGGCGCAAGCTGTCAGTAAAACTGGCCCTTAATATCTTGCATTTAAAGACTGATATTATTCAAAGATCATACAGTCATCATCAGTAGTGACATTAAAACAAATTTTAGACTTAATATTAAGAAATGTGCATTGTGTACAAGTAGTACTCCATATAAAGTTTAATTATCATTTTTATTTCAGTAAGTCTCGAGCGATATGTCAGTAAATATGTTAATAGATTTGAACTATACTTAATATGAAATAAATGTATTTTAAATATATTACTTTTTACTAGGGTAGTTGCCTATGTTGGCAGCGCACTAGATTTGGAACAAAGCAAAAGTGTCAGAGATCAAACAGTGACAGGAGCAAGCATCAGTTATATAGACAGTTATATATAACAGTTATAACTGAAAATTTGACCTTGCTAAGGGAGAGTGAATAATTGTTAGTGTTAGTTGTCCTTGGCTTGGTAATTTTTCACTCTTTCATTCCAATTTCCTCTTTTCTTGTTGTCAATAACCTCTTACTCCTGTTTGTTTAGCCTGGCTTCACAGTGCCGGACGAGCAGCTTCAAATCCTCTTGCGTGGCTCAAGCTTTGCTCTGGCACTTGCTCTTCCTGCATCATCAGTCGTTTGGATATATTCGTTAAATACATTAGCCCGGTGGCCCACTCTCTTTAAGACTAGTCACATGATCTCGGTTCTGCCTTAGCTTAACCTCAGCACCGCTTTAGTCCACAGATAAGCTCTGAAAGCGCACCATTAATGGAGCCCGTACTTCATACACCACGGTATGTACAAAAACTGCAGCTTTTTATACTCAAGTTTTCTTGGTCTTGCTGGAGACGTGGTGAAAGTTGCGCGACAACAGCAAAATATGTGTCAGACTCTGCAAACAACTAATACTGGAAAAGCCATTTCTAACCTCTTACTCCTGTTTGTTTAGCCTGGCTTCACAGTGCCGGACGAGCAGCTTCAAATCCTCTTGCGTGGCTCAAGCTTTGCTCTGGCACTTGCTCTTCCTGCATCATCAGTCGTTTGGATATATTCGTTAAATACATTAGCCCGGTGGCCCACTCTCTTTAAGACTAGTCACATGATCTCGGTTCTGCCTTAGCTTAACCTCAGCACCGCTTTAGTCCACAGATAAGCTCTGAAAGCGCACCATTAATGGAGCCCGTACTTCATACACCACGGTATGTACAAAAACTGCAGCTTTGTTTTCTTGGTCTTGCTGGAGACGTGGTGAAAGTTGCGCGACAACAACAAAATATGTGTCAGACTCTGCAAACAACTAATACTGGAAAAGCCATTTCCGTAAGGAGGCTATTGAGTTGAATTAATGTGGGATTTTGATGATCAAAATAGGTTTAAGAGCAGTGTTTTTCCTGAGTCTTTTAGTAAACATGAATTAGCTTACTGCTTTTTGATTGTAGCTTTTATCTGTGTCTCTCTCTTTCTCTGGAAATCGTCCTTAAATGGGGAATTTGCCTTGAGATGCGTTCAATCAATAGCAGGAAAATAACAGCTCTTGGACTAAAAGGCAGATTTGCTGTACAAGTTAGAAGGACATCCGTGGCACGCAGACGGCGTGAAGAGATTTGAAAGGATTGAGAAATCTCTCTTTGGAGAAACGTACAAGAAAGCAATTATGTCTGACCAAGACTTACCTGCTTGTTCTTCAAAAGACAGAGCTGCTGTTATTTGCCATCACTTCTCAATATACAATGAACATACAGAGTGCCAAGAATTTATTTGTGTTGTCAAATATTTCATACTCAAATCTCCTTATTCTGTCAGATGGAATTTAATGGTTTTTTTAGCCCGTCTTTAAATGCATCTTAATGGGTTTTTGTCTCTTTGGAGAAACGTACAAGAAAGCAATTATGTCTGACCAAGACTTACCTGCTTGTTCTTCAAAAGACAGAGCTGCTGTTATTTGCCATCACTTCTCAATATACAATGAACATACAGAGTGCCAAGAATTTATTTGTGTTGTCAAATATTTCATACTCAAATCTCCTTATTCTGTCAGATGAAATTTAATGGTTTTTTTAGCCCGTCTTTAAATGCATCTTAATGGGTTTTTGTCTTTTCAGCTGTGTTTAAATCTTTCAAAACATCTTTTTTGAAGTGCAATCAAAAATAATTTTTGCTCATGCTTTCAGGATATGTTGTCATGTTAATTCCATTGGGTTCAGTCTACTTAAAATTTGTAAAACGGAAGTTTACTTAAACCATTTATGTTGAGACTACTTGAAGAATTTTTGCTGCAAACTGAGCAGTGGATTTCTAGTTCCCAGCATGCTTTGAAAAGATTTGATTAGGAGAGTAAGTCAACTGCATTATTATAAAAATCAGTTTAATTCATCCTTATTGGACAAAATTTACTGACCCGATCTTTTGAACGTTATTTTAAGTGTAAATTTATGTTTTTGAGAAAGATGAGGGGGGGCTGTAAGTGTTTAATGCTCTAGTGTTTGGGGATTTTCAATTGCTGATGAATGAAGCCTAGTCTTAGGATGAGGATGGTTAGATATACTGTATGTTGCTATAATGAGCAATTCCTGTGCAAAAGCCAGTATATTGACCAATCTCTTGTGTCTTGCTCATTACATACATTTAAAAAAGCTCTGTTGATTGATATGTTTTCCCTGCCATAAAAAAAAACCTTTACTGGAAATGAATATAATAGTAATATGGGCCACCTTTTCATGTGGATCTGTAACCACCCTAACATGCTGACATCCTAGCAGATGCTATGAAATGCCATGCCTCACTTTAGGTTAAAGTGAGGCATGGCATTTATATGATAAGTTTGCAAGCTGACTCTCTTATTAGGTTGTGTTTCCAGGCTCTGTGTTTGTTTGAAGTGAAGTGAGCACTCCAGGACACACTTTAGCGGTGGCCACGATAATCCTACTTGATCAGAAAAAGTGGATTCACAGAGTTTTAACCGCAGTGTCCCAGTTAGCCCGGCCGATGAAAGCCAACCCCCGTTCCTCCGCCAGCTTTTATCTTTCAATTCATTCATCCATCCGTCCGTTTATCCCCTGCGCCTTCCCCTTTCAGTGCATCTAAAAGCTCATCAGAACTCATAATATATTTGGTTTCAAACACACACTGTTACATCATGGAGTTCATAGCATGCACAATTGTAAAAACTTGCATTAGTGGGATGTAGCATATCGTATATTGTGACAATGGCAAATCAGATATGTTTAAATGAACCAGTAATACAAACTGGTCCTAATAAGTGTGGTTTAAGTTGTCTGATCCATAAATGCATGTTTTAAGTTCACTTATGTTCAAGTGAGCATATGAAAATGTTGACAAGAAACAAGAGACACTCCACCAATCTGTGGTTTATGTCGGTGTGGCCAAACTCAATCCTCTCCTCAGTGAAGACACATGAAAACACTCTTGGAATTTGCAAAAAAGCACCTAGATTGTGAGAAACAAGATTCTCTGGTCTGATGAACCTCAATTCCAAGCATCATGTTTGAAGGAAACCAGCGCTCAGGACTTGAACCCAATCAAATATTTCTGGAGAAACCTGAAAATGTGTGTCTGCCCCCATCCAACCTGACAGAGCTTGAGAGGTGAAGAGGTGAGGTGAAGAATGGCAGATAATTGCCAAATGCTGATGTGCAAAACTTGTCGCATCATACCCCAAAATACTTGAGGCTGTAAAGGTGCTTCAGCTAAGTACTGTTAAGGGTTTGAATACTTATGCAATGTACTTATTTAAAATTTTTTTTTTTATAAATTTACAAAGTATATATATATATATATAGATAGATAGCAATAATTCATCTGTTTAAAATGTCATTTAAAAGTTTTAGTCCACCTGAAATTGCACCAGTGCAAAGTTGGACTAACAGACTTAGTCAATTGTTGCTCGACATTGTTCAGCATATTATTGTTAGTCCAGTAACTATGTATGTTTCTGTATGGGGTCATCCCCTTGACAAACAGCCCAAGTGTTGTGGTTAATACTGTGTAACACAGTTCGTAGTTCGGGAAGGAGGAGGCGGGAACCGGCGAACATTTAAACAAAACTTTAATAATAAAATAAACACAAAATAGCGTGACAGCCCCTCACGGACGACTGCCGCGCACAAACAGAACCAAAACACAAAATAAAGTCCAGGCCTGGTCCTCTCTCGTCTTGCACTGTCGTCACTCCTCCTTTTATCCTTCCGGAGCTCCTCCGGGGGACTCGAGACCGGTGAATGGCGCAGGTGTCCTGCATTATCACTTATTCCACTGGCCTCGCTCCGTTCCCACAGCTCTCGGCCCCGCCCCACTCGTCACATACTGCTACTGTTTTAACTGCCATAATCTCTGACCCGTGCAGGCCTGGACAGACACCCACAATGAATCAGATATAAACCAGAGATGTTTTATTTGTTTGTAAATCAGAACTAGTGGCGGATATGTACTGTAATCCTTACTCTGCTTTTCCTGCCTTACAGACATTGCTCTGTGATTGATCTTGCATGTTGACTCATAATATAAACCTCTTACTGCTTTGACTGGTCAGCCACGTTGTTGTGCGTTTACCAGTGGCTTAAGACAGAAAGGACTAGGCTGTTACATGACTGGCAAAGCCCCTTTCCAGCTGCTGTCTGGAATGTTCCAGCACATGGGACACATACCAAAACATGGTGCATTTCTTTTGGCATTATTTAACAAAACTGTGTTATTGTGTTTCAGCTGTTAGATGAAGGTCTTAGAGTTCTTGTTGAAGTATGTGCTTTTGGTTGGGTTAAAAAAGTGAAATGGACTTTGGATAAGGAATAAAGGCAGTGTTTTGAACTCTAGATAGTGAAATTGAGAAGACGACCACTTGATAACGGCCCCATCTTGAATTCATCCACCATCTGTTGTGTCCAGATGGAGGAAGACAGTGTAGACAGTTATGGTGAATGACTCGGTCAGAACTCTGAGGATGGATGGATGGATATTGTGGATGGATAGATGGATGGATGGATAGATATTGTGGATAGATGGATGGATATTGTGGGTGGATGGATATTGTCAATGGATGGATGATGGGTGGATGGATATTGTCAATGGATAAAAAGATATTATGGATGGACAGATACTGTAGATAGAGCGATGGATGGATATTGTAGATGGATGATAAATATTACGCATGGACAGATACTGTAGATGGATGGATGGATATTGTGGATGGATGGATATTATGGATGGATGGATGGATGGATATTGTAGATGGATGATGGATGGATATTGTAGGTGGATGGATGATATTGTGGATGGATAGATGGATGGATAGACATGCATGGACAGATACTGTAGATGGAGCAACACATATTGTGGATGGAAGGATGGATATTGTAGATGGATGGATAGATATGCATGGGCAGATAGTGTAGATGGAGCAAGGAATATTGTGGATGAATGGATGGATGGATTGATATTGTAGATGGATGTATGGATATTGTAGATGGATGGATATTGTGGTTGGTTGGACAGATGGATAGATGTTGTGGATGGATGAGTGTTGGATAGATATTGTGAATGCATGGACGAATAATGGATGAATGGCTGGATGGACAGATGGATGGCTAGATAGATATTGTAGATGGATGAATGAAGGAGAGATATTGTAAAAGGATGGGCAGATGGATGGATAGATATTGTGGATGGATGGATGGATGTAGATGGATGAATGCTGGATCAACATTGAAGATGAATGGGTGGGTGGGTGGATGAATAGATATGTAGATGGATGGATGGATGGATGGATGGATATTGTAGATGGATGGATATATTTTGTAGATCGTTGGAAGGATTGATTGACGGATGGATATTGTAGATGGATACATGGATGGTTGGATGGATGGATAGGTATTGTAGATGTATGGATGGATAGACAAATAGATAACACTGAGTGAACAAATGTCTTGCACAAGTTATTTCATTACATTTACAGTACATACAGTATAGTATTGAATTACACACAATGTAGGATCAGAAGAGTTGAAAACCTAAAGAAAAGTTGAGGATTGTGAATGTGCTGTTAGGAGTTTGCTCTGTGAGTCTTCTCTGCAGCTAGTGGTTGAGTTGGTCAGACTGCAGGCAGGAGCTGGAACTAAAAGACTGATTCAAAAAGTATTTCATTCTACCTGAGTGCTGCTCACTCTCTCTCATTCACTGGCCTGTTATTTCTGATAATCATAAGCTTTCAAGGCAGAACAATGTTCATCATTCCTTCTCTCTTCAGCAGCAGCACATGTTTGCAACTGTCATACAACGTGACACGCTCAAATAGGAGCAATTTAAAGACGTACACAATGGGCCGCACTACCACTGAAAGTCCAGAACCATCTGGAACAATTCGATCAAATGAAGCTCCCACAGTTCCTTTGTCTCCTCATCGAAATAAAAACTCAAGGCTGGATCTTAAGACTGACGGCTGTTCTTGGAAAATGTCGTAGAGATGAGAACTATTATGCTCGGAGTGATGAACGCTATTATGCTCAGGACTGGAACTGAGATGTGTTCTCCGAATGAGCGGACGACAGCAAATCATCTGAGAGGTTTTAATTCTCAAGCTCACTGTGGCTATGTGCGTAATACAATACTACCACAATACTCCTATACTATTTTTGCACTTTGTATATAATTTCTTTATTGAAGAAATCAGGTTGTATCTATTATATTGAATACATTTTTCTATATACATAATATCCAGATAATCTACATTAATGTGTTATATGTGCAGTAATACAGTCAAAACACACTGCATGGAATACTGCATTATAATTAATCTATTCATCCATCCATCCTTGTTTTAAACATCAAACATTAAAACATTACTGTGTAAGTTAAGAGCTTTCTGTGGTTTGCCAGAAAAATACCCTTAATAATATTCTTAATTCAAGTTATGTTTTCTCAAAATATACTCTTTATTGTCTTTACAAGATTTTACTGGACAGAGATACTCATTAAGAGTCATATTTTTTTTAGAGTAAATCTTACTTTTGAGCAAAAATAATTTTTTAAAATTAAATTATATGAAAAATCGATTTAGCTTTGTTATACTTAAAGTCCACATGAATTGCGCTTTGCAGCCTAAAATTTTACTTCCATAATCTGACGTGTTTAAAAACTTTTAAGTGGGAATAACATTGCACAGATTCACAATTCACAATAATTCATAAAAAGCATGTTATTTTTGAAGGCAAATAGATAAGGCCTATAATAATTTAGGGTAAAATAAACTGATTGCGGCTCCTGTTCTGAAACTAATATGAGGCAGTCATCTGCAGCTCTTTTCTCTCCGGTACCGTATGCTTGGATGGTTTTATCCCGGCTCACTTTCAGGAAGCAAACAGATGTCCCACCTGAGCCCGAACATGACGGGAATTTCAGATGGACCTGTGGATTACGACTCGGGTCAAACGTCGGTCTTCTGTGCACTTTTGAAGGAATGAACTGTTGAACTGAATTTTAATGCTGCTTCTGCTGAGCTGTGCCATTGTGATTTGGCAACTATTCAGGTCTCTGTTGAATAAATCCATGATAAACAAGATTCATTATGTTTTAACTCGTTAGTTCACGTACAAACTAGTCCAGTTTCCCCTTTGCATCTCTCATTGCGATCGCTCCCAGCCCAGATTGTGCACAGTCATGCCAGCATGATGCCCGCTGACTGCTGATGGGATGTAAGGGTGACGTTTTCACGCCAGCTGCCCTGTGCCAGCGCAGACCGACTGGTGGATAGGAAGTGTTGGAGTGGAACGTGTGAAAATCCACGGGTCGACCCAGAAAAAATCACCAGGAGCCCAGACCACCATCTGAACCAAGAGTCCACCCATATGGGCCATTAAAGGCCATGCTGTAAATCTCTTCATGTTGCTCGGCTCTCACTCGTAGCTCACGGCTTTTAAGCAGCAAATGTTTCATAAACACGTCCTCCCCAGTGACCTCGTCCCCCAGTGCCAGCGATGGGAGTCTGCACAGATGTGCCCTGTTTCTGTCCACTGGTCCCTGCCAGCAGCAGCAGATGTCTTGTGAGGGTGGAACTGGCTGCTGCGCAGTGAGATGACCCCTACAGCACATAAACTAGTGCTAAATATAAAGTGGAGTCCAAAAGTTTGCTTTTGGAGACTGTTAGTGAAAAATGCCTTTTAATCAAATACAAAAAAATGTTATTGCATCAGCGTTTACAATAATGCATCTTTAATTGAGTTCTGTGGGTTTAAAAAACAATTATATGATGTTCATATTTATTTCATATTTTTGCTCAAATACTTTATGTATTAATTGTTTTATACTAAAATTGATTTTATTTACTTACAGAATTCTACTCTCTATATATACTACCATTCAGAAGTTTGGGGTTAGTACAATATGTTTTTGAAAAAAGTATCTTATGCTCACCAAGGCTGCATTTATTTGATTTAAAAATGCTGTAAAAGCGGTGATATTGTGAAATATGATTGCAATTTAAAATAGCTGTTTTCTAACTGTGTATATTTTAAAATGTAATTTATTCCTGTGATGGCAAAGCGGATTTTTCAGCATCATTACTCTAGTCTTCAGTGTCACATGATCCTTCAGAAACCATTCAAAGATGCTGATTTGCCAATCAAGAAGCATTTAGTATTATTATTATTAATGTTGAAAATAGCTGTACTGCTTATTATTTTTGTGAAAACCATGATGCATCCGGATTCTTTGATGAATAGAAAGTTCAAAAGAACAGACTTTATTTGAAACAGTAAAGACATTTATAATGTTACAAAAGATTTCTGTCACTTTTGATCAATTTAATGTGTTCTAGCTAAAAAAATATATGAATTTATTTAGATAAAGTGCTGTGGAAAAATGATAAAGGAGCAATAGATAATAGGACAAATTAATTTGGACATATTCAAAATACACTTAATCGCATGCACATTAACTTTTTGCTTTTGATTCTGTTTTTTTTTTTTATTCAATAACACATTTAAATTTCCGCATGCAAATTCTTCATCCACGTCGTGATAGATACTGTTGGATTTTTTTAATTGACTTTTTTTTTCAGTTTTTTTTTTTCCATTGACTGTCACCTCACAGGGCTACAGATATTACTTTTTTTTGTATTTGTTCATCATGAGATCTCAAGGTCAGTAGTCTGAAGTGAGAGTTGGTCTGTTGACCAGCGACTCATTAAATTGTGGCTTAAAACAAATGAGTCTGACCTGAATCTGCTGCGGCTCGACCCCTTACAGCATCACAGTGCTCTCACTTCACCACAACACATGGGATACAAGTGAACCTCTCTTCTCCTTTCCTCTCATTCTCTCTCCTCTGTGTTATAATTCAGTTCAGTTTCCTGCTGAAATCATCAATGTTCTCCTCCAATCATATTTGCCCTCGGCTCTCCGTTTCCACCAATGAGAGAGCAGGAAAGCAGGAATGTGGCTAGCAACTAGAGAGTTATTGAGAGACTGCGGTTAACTCAAGGCCTCAGGAACATTGTGTGTGTGTGTGTGTGTGTGTGTGACTAACACACAGCTTGAGAGATGTGCGCTGATTCAGCGAGGGAGAAGTCTGCCCGGCATCACATTTAGCGCAGTAATGAAACAGACGTATTCCTCCGGGTTCTTCATAACTCCTCCGGGTTATCAGCTCTTGTCTGCTGGCTGCGTTTCAGTAATATTGATGTATGTTGTGAAATGAATAGCAGCACCTCTGTTAGTTGCTGATTTATCGAGGTGCACTGATAACAACTCTACCGTCCCACTCCACCAGCACATGCTGGTAAATGCTGTAGGAATCGTTAAATCCCAGCGAGATTAATAATGTGTTTGCGTCTACTGTGCGCATTATTTTCTGTTTTATAGCTGATTTAGTTAGAAACACAAAGGCAGTGTCAAGAGAGATGTACCTGCAAAGTAATGTTTGCTGCTCAGTCATTGTACACTTGATGTTTTTAGTTCGCTAAATATGGATCTGGTACAGTTAAAATATTTAGATTCATATGTACAATTAAACTCCTGAAAGTAGCATGTTATATTGTCACCTTTGTACGTTAAAGCATAAAAAATCATGAGTGGGCTATTTCTGATGTATTTTTTGCCATCCCATTAACAAAAACATTGACTTTGGGACAATGGAACTGAAACAACTAAAATGCTACCTCGTAATATTTGTGTTCATATAAATCCATATAGAATTTAGTAGGGCTGTGCAAAAAATCTAATGCGATTTTCATGCGCATCTCGTCAGTAAAGCCGCTTCTGTGATTAGTAGTAAATCTCCAGCACGTGCTTTCAGATGGAGCGGCATTTACTACACAGAGCCGTAGTTCACTGACAAGCTACACAAAATCGCGTTTAAAATCGGCAATGAATCGCCTGTGATTTTATATAGTAATATTAAATTATCATATGACCTCACTATTTTACATCTACTTTAGCGAATGACGTCCAGTTATTATCTCTGAAATAAACGGTTCTTTTTTTTGTAAAATTGTGCATTTAATAAAATCACACAGTTTAAAATTACACAAATTGGCTGTTACACAAAAAAGTGGGATGCAATATTCTACACAATACGCTTTTCTTGTATGATGCACATTTTGGGAAGTAACTATTAACACTACTAACTTAAGCTTGTTTATAACATTGTAGCTTTTTAACAAGTAGCATTATAGCTGGTATATTGCATACTGTAAGAGTAGTATGGTAGTATGCCATTCCATATGTACCTTTAGTTCTCATTTTAAAGTCAGCATGAAATGCTGCGATGGTTTATTTTTATTTTATTTTTTCCCACAAATTTTTTTTTCAGTAGTGTGGACGCTTTTGGTGTCACTCACTTGCGGTTATTTTAGCTGTACAAAATCAGTCCATTATGCATGCTTGATATTGCAAACTGGTATTTGTTATATTATTTGAATTTATTATCATAAACATACCTATAGTGGCTAATGAATTGAAAGTCTTGCACATTTTATCCATTTGGAAGTGACGGATCGTTGTTTGATAGTTGCTGAGATCTCATGATTGACAGGTTGCTGGAAAGGGGTGGGAGTTCATCACATTTAGAGAAGAGATGTTGTTGATGTGCATGGATAAATCATTTATAGTAAACACTTCAATATTCCATAAAATATAAGAATTGTCAACTTTGAGCCTCATACGTTGCTGTTTTGCTGTCGTTTGTGTTTTTTCGTTTAGACAGCAGTTTGTGAGACTCTGTGTCCCAAAGATGTCACCATTCTATACAAACGCACACTATTTTCTCTCTCTCTCTCATGCTAATACCACCGTCAAGAGCTGATGCTGAGAAATCAGAGAGAGAAAAGAAGACGTGGAGGATAAAAATGATGTCTCATCAGAAAATTTGGGCAGAAATGCAGGTTGCATGCAAAGTGCTGTGCAGAGTGACAGTCAGTTTATAGAAAGATGACAGTTGTGCATCAGTGTGTTATGAAACAGAGGGAATGTCAGGGGACGAAACTTCATTTGATCTGCTCTCATATGAACTCCAGTTCTTCTGTTTACACTGTAGGTGATCAAACAGATGAATATGATGTTTTTCTTGTTTGTTTTACTGAAAGTGTTCATCACATGCATATACTGTATGTGAATGTCATGCTTTATTAGAAAGAGCTTTCAGTAAGGTTGGGAATCAGGTCACTTCCTGTTTTATAATGTTGTTTAGAGCATTTGTGTTTTCCTGAGGTTGAATATTAGTGACTGTTATAAATCAAATAAAAACAAAAACAACCTGAAGCCTCTGGTATTAAACTTCAGTACGTTGAATTTTAATGCAACTCTGACCAAACGTTTGTTCAAGCCTCGAGCTGTTTACTCCAGTGCAGACGCATGTTTATTTCACAGCACTGTTGGGAAGCTGCTTTATCACTTTACCTGCTTTATGCAACGCAATTCCATTTAACACAGTGTGGTTTAGAATGTTAATCAGAAATTCCTGCAAAAGGTGGTGAAACATTTTAATTTATAAATGCTCCATCTATTTAAGTGTGTGTTTGTAAGTGTGTGCACTTTTGCATGCATGTAAATTCCCACTAATTTAAACAGCTTCATGCATTTATGAAGTAGCTACCGGTATTGGAGAGTAATTGACTCTTCGCAAAGACCCCCGCCCCCCTTGGTTACTGTTGATATGTGCGACAAGCCACACATAATTTTCTCATGCAATGTTAAATACATCGCAGAGCAGAGGACATAGACAACATGCCGACAGACAAGAAAGAGCAGGTTACCTTTGGTGTGTAATTTTAAAAAAAATTTAAGAAATTCAAACAATAAATACCGTTTTGTGTCATGACAGATCTCTGTCGCCTTAGTTTAAGTTGCATGTGAACCGTTTACTAGTTACTAGTTAAAGCACGAAATAAACATGAATGAACATCAGAAGGTATCTTGTTTCAACCGCGGGTCTATTTGTCAGACAAAATGGTGGATTCGGTGTTATGATTGGTCAGATCACCCGTCAATCAAGCTCCATGCGAAGGATCAATTTGGTAGAAAGGCTACCAAGTTATTTTTTAGTAGTTTGAGTTTGACAATAGTTTTATGAAACTTTCCAAGGAGAAGCAGTGTAGTGTGACAAACTACTAGTGCATAATATATACTTACTACAGTACACACTGCCTACTTTTTTTTCTGAAATACTGTTAAAATGCATTATGCAGTGATAAACATTTCACTATTTTACATATCTACTTCAGTGTGGCATCCAACATTTTGTCACTTGTATTGCACATGCTTTACCACCAACCACTTGATAATAATTTGATATATTTTAATATGCTGAAATGAGAATTTGCTGAAAATTAACTCATCCTCAGGTCATCCAAGATGTAGACATGTTTGTTTCTTCATCTCAACAGATTTGGAGAAATGTAGCATTACATGACTTGCTCACCAATGGATCCTCTGCAGTGAATGGGTGCCGTCAGAATGAGAGTCCAAACAACTGATAAAATCATCACAATATTCCACAAGTAATCCACACGACTCCAGTCCAACAATTAACATACTGTGTGGCGAAAAGCTGCATATTTTTACGTAACAAATTCATCATGAATGCGTTTTAACTTTAAGCTGTCACTTTTGGCCAAAATATGAGTCCATAATCTATAATAACACATATTCCAGAAATTCCATCTCACATCAAAATCCACCAACATATTTGTTTAGAACTGTTTTGGACTGTTTTCACTTATAAACGGTGCTATCTATATCTGTGCTTATTTCTCTCTTGAGAAACGATTAAGCCATCAGGCGTTTGAAAAAGCCGAGGCCTGTCAAGGCCAGTGTCCCATAACTCTCTCATAAGAGCCACGTGTAAGTGGCAGTGAGGGCCCACAGGAGCTGCTTGTCTCCTCTAAATGACATGTCTTTCTCATGCCCTCATTTAGTTTCGTTTTATGTAGTCTGGTCATGGTAATGGCACCCGAGAGTATCTGTAATATTTGTCTTCAAAGATCAGTGCAACAAGCAGGCCGCAGCGTTGACGTCAATCCTTCACGCTGAGATGTTCAGTTCCCTGTGCACACCAGATCTGAGTTTCACTCGGGCTCAAATCTATCTTTCCAAGCGAGATAAGCGTGCTCTGGCTTTGCCTGAATTCCCTGTTGTTTATGTATCTTTTGCCAAAGCATGTGACTACTATGCTTAATCTCCGAATGTCTGGCAACGCAACTCTCTCTGCATGGAGCATGAGGAAGAAGAGAACCAAATGCCAGCTCTTCTTCTAACTCCTTTACACATTAGCTGTAAGATAAGTATCGGAGGTACTGTAACACACACACACACAGATCCCCTTCTGCTCCCCACCCAACATGTCCCCGTCGTACTCTGTTGGCCGCGATAAAGAGCAGCCACACTCACGGCCGTATAAGTAGGGGGATTTGGGATGTTTTAGAGGTTCAAAAACACAGTCAGAGAAAGAAGGAGGTGTGGGTGAATCTCATGAAGCCTGTCCAGAACATAACCCGGTCATATTTCACCCCAAATCAAAAGAGAAAAACATCATTTTTATTTTACAGTAAAAAAAATAAATAAATACATTTATTTATAGTTTTATTTATTTTATTTTTTTTTAACCATTAAGATGTGTGGTTTGTGACATTGTGTTCATGATAGTTAAGCACATTTTATCTGCAGTTCTCAGTAATGCAGTGCAAAAAAAATCTCATTAAAGTTACAAATTTATTTTTAATTGTAAGCTATTTAATACTGCCGATAGACATCTTGGGCCATTTTGTCAAATGTTGCTGTTTTACAAGCTTGCATTGCTCCAATAATAGGATTTAATTTTATTTATTTATTTATTTAATTAATTTATTTTTTAATAATCACACTAAATGAAATTGTTAAATTGACAGTTGTAGCTCATTTAAACGTAATTATATTTATATATATGTATATATGTGTACATATATAATACATATATATGTGTATATATATATATATATATATATGTGTGTGTGTGTGTATACTTATATATAATACATATATATGTAATAGATTAAACACCTTTTATATATACACAAATTATTATATATTTTTTAAATATTTTTATAGTTTGTTTTTATATTAATTATTTTTTAGTAAACACGTTAAATTTTAAAATTGACAGTCATACAGGTATATGTATGTGTGTTGTGTGTGTGTGTGTGTATTTTTATTATATATATATGGGAGTGTGTGCGTGCGCATTCACATATCCATATATAAATCAAATATATGTATTATGTATATTTTAAACATAAATAATGAATTAAAAATAATTAATAATTTTTTTAAAGAATAATAAATCATTAGGATCTAGGATAAGATAGGATCTACACTTTTAATATTTTTAATGATGTAGCCTGGTTAATTAAAGGCTTTTTATCTTTACTATAAGAGTGCCTTGGAGTATTGCATTTTTTCCATTTAATAAATAATTAATAATGAAGAATACAAAAATGTAAGTTATATAATGAGAGTGTACAGTCTGCAATTTTTTTGTTTTTGTTTGTTTTTTACTTTTTTTTTTTAAATGCAGTAATAGGCTTTCACGATCCTTACATGCTCTCATGATATTCCCCCTTACACCATGGTGTCTGTCTTCTGGTGACCTTGCTTGACTTCTAGCATCTTCTGCTCAGCAGCTTAGGAGGGTTTCCCGGTTCTGATTATTTTGACTTAGAAAACTGATTTTCTAATTATAGCTCGAGCAGTAAGCAGTGTTTTCATGGCAGATGTTCTGTACCGATTCAGTGCAGCCTCTGCGTCTGCGAATCACATAATCTACCCCTTAATTGAAGGAGAATGTTGTTTACATAAACACTCAAGCAGCGACGGCCGGTGCTGATGGTTAAAATACAGCTTCGGCATGAATACGTTCTCCTAATAAGAGCAGAAGTCATGCGGCGAGGCGGCTGTGGTTATTTTTGTTTGAAGGAAAGCTGGTGCTTTGTTTACATCTGGTGTTACGAAGACTGGAAGCTGGCCAGACCCTCCTCTCCCCCTCACTGTCTTTCTGAGCTGAATAATAGATAAAGCCACGGCGATGATTGGCACCACATCTCGTCCGTATGGAGGAATGAAAGAGCGCCGCGCCAGCTAGTTATTACGCACCCCGACCTCAGCGACGACTCGCCATTCGGCCCTCATTTTCAATTCAAAAGCGGACGGTTTTACATTCACAGGAACAACAGGAGCATCTAAATGGAGAAATTAAAAGTGTGTCTGTCTACAGGTGCCTGTCTGACTGAACAAATCTCAAACTAGCTGCATGATTTTGTCTTCTAGAGTCATTGATACTTCACTGATCTGAATCTTTGATCCGCATCATTGCACAAAAATGGTTATTAATTGACTAAATGAATTACTTTGAGTGAGCCTAATTTGTTTATGTTCACTTTTTAACCAGTCAAAAGTTTAAGATTTTTGAAAGGAGTCTCTTATGCTCACCAAGTCTGGATTTATTTGGTCAAAAATACTGTTGAAAAGTAATATTATTCTATTGTAATATATTTTGCAATGGCAAAGCTGAATTTCCACAGCTGTTACTCTAGCCACAGCCACATTACTCCAGTCTTTTGTGTCACATGATCCTTCATAAATCATTTTAATATTCTGATTTGGTGTTCAGATGTTTTCAATTACTGTTGGTACTCAGTTATTAATGGTTCTTACTTTTGTTAATGTTTATGCTGCTTAGTTTTTATGGGTTCCACAAAAATATTGTTTTCTACATTGATAATAATGAGAATCGTTTCTTGAAAGCCAGCTCAGCATATTAAACTGATTTTAATTTAATTTCATTTCATTTCATTTCATTTCAAATAAATGCATCCTTGGTGAGCATAAGAGACTCGAAGACATTTTTAAAAAAAATCTGAATTATTCCAAACTTTTGACCGGTTGTGTGTGTGTGTGTGTGTGTGTGTCGCATTGGTTGGTAAGCTAATAATGCAATAAAAATAAAGCATAAAAACTAAACGCTAAATTTCTATTGTTTATATAATATATTTTAGTTGGATTTAAGTTTGGTATAAAAATTTTTTGGTATAAAATATTTCTAATCAACTTTCCTCTCACTTTTTAATTGTAAAGTTAATCGCTCTACATTCAGGGATTGCCTGCTCTTTGAGGTGACTGGTTTGGTGGATGAGTGTTCTGTATTTTTGAGCTGGTTGAGTTGGACTCTTGTGTAAAGTCTGACCGTCTGGCTTCAGTTTTCTGGTTGACTTGCTGCCCCGTGTTGTCTAACTAGTTCTTGTTTTTGTTTGCCGGTGTTTGTCTTCTGGCTGATTGCACATATTATGTAATGGTGAGCTGGTTTGAGAGAGAGAGACAGAGAGAGGGAGGGAACCGCACCTGGGGTCTGCCATCAGCACGCAGTCAGAGAGGTGCTGGAGGCTCCTTTGTGAGCTGTTTATTTAGACAGCTGTCCCACACACACACACACATCTCTGTTGGGAGAGAATAATTTAATGTTTGTCTATATGCAAGATTTTTTCAACTGATTATAAAGAAGTTTAGAATACATGATGATCATTTTTGACATGTGGGATCAATATCTTGCTCATAATGCTGTTTTCCTTAACCTTTTGCCAAGCAGACATAATGTTTATGAAATGAACACATTGAGCTTTAAGTAACACAGCTAAAAGTGACTAAAAATTATTATTCAGAAAGATTTTTAAAAATATTATTATAATATATGAGTATATTATTATCTTATATATTTTATATATTATTATTGTTTCATGATTATTTTTATTGTCATAATATTTCTATTACTGATTTATGACCAGTAGGTGGCGCAGTTTTGAAGCTGCCAAACTAGAATTTGAACGCCCGTCCAAACTTATGGCACCCCTGCATTTTTACTGTTTATTTTTACAGTTACCAATAAGAGTGTAGTGCTCTCACGGCATTATGCAAATATTTCCACATAGTGAGGTAGATATGTGGGGGCGTGTTAGAACGAGCCGTTTTAGGGGGGCGTGGCAGAGTCTTAACTTTGATAAAGAATATCTCTTTGGTTTTGAGACTTTAGTCTTTGCAACTTCAGGAATCTTATCTATGCACAATCAGCTTGTAACACTCCAAAGAGAAATGAAAACTTGAAATCGCATCATATGACCCCTTTAATGATATTCACCCTTATACCATGGCATCCGTCTTCCGGTGACTTTGCGTGACCTCTACCATCTTCTGCTTAGCAGCTTAGGAGGGTTTCCAGGTTGTGATTATTCTGACTTAGAAAACTGATTTTCTAATTATAGCTTGAGCAGTAAGCAGTGTTTTCATGGCAGATGTTCTGTACTGATTCAGTGCAGCCTCTGCGTCTCTGAATCACATAATCTACCCCTTAATTGAAGGAGAATGTTGTTTACATAAACACTCAAGCAGCGACGGCCGGTGCTGATGGTTAAAATACAGCTTCGGCATGAATACGTTCTCCTAATAAGAGCAGAAGTCATGCGGCGAGGCGGCTGTGGTTATTTTTGTTTGAAGGAAAGCTGGTGCTTTGTTTACATCTGGTGTTACGAAGACTGGAAGCTGGCCAGACCCTCCTCTCCCCCTCACTGTCTTTCTGAGCTGAATAATAGATAAAGCCACGGCGATGATTGGCACCACATCTCGTCCGTATGGAGGAATGAAAGAGCGCCGCGCCAGCTAGTTATTACGCACCCCGACCTCAGCGACGACTCGCCATTCGGCCCTCATTTTCAATTCAAAAGCGGACGGTTTTACATTCACAGGAACAACAGGAGCATCTAAATGGAGAAATTAAAAGTGTGTCTGTCTACAGGTGCCTGTCTGACTGAACAAATCTCAAACTAGCTGCATGATTTTGTCTTCTAGAGTCATTGATACTTCACTGATCTGAATCTTTGATCCGCATCATTGCACAAAAATGGTTATTAATTGACTAAATGAATTACTTTGAGTGAGCCTAATTTGTTTATGTTCACTTTTTAACCAGTCAAAAGTTTAAGATTTTTGAAAGGAGTCTCTTATGCTCACCAAGTCTGGATTTATTTGGTCAAAAATACTGTTGAAAAGTAATATTATTCTATTGTAATATATTTTGCAATGGCAAAGCTGAATTTCCACAGCTGTTACTCTAGCCACAGCCACATTACTCCAGTCTTTTGTGTCACATGATCCTTCATAAATCATTTTAATATTCTGATTTGGTGTTCAGATGTTTTCAATTACTGTTGGTACTCAGTTATTAATGGTTCTTACTTTTGTTAATGTTTATGCTGCTTAGTTTTTATGGGTTCCACAAAAATATTGTTTTCTACATTGATAATAATGAGAATCGTTTCTTGAAAGCCAGCTCAGCATATTAAACTGATTTTAATTTAATTTCATTTCATTTCATTTCATTTCAAATAAATGCATCCTTGGTGAGCATAAGAGACTCGAAGACATTTTTAAAAAAAATCTGAATTATTCCAAAATTTTGACCGGTTGTGTGTGTGTGTGTGTGTGTGTGTGTCGCATTGGTTGGTAAGCTAATAATGCAATAAAAATAAAGCATAAAAACAGGTTTTAGCTAAATTTCTATTGTTTATATAATATATTTTAGTTGGATTTAAGTTTGGTATAAAAATTTTTTGGTATAAAATATTTCTAATCAACTTTCCTCTCACTTTTTAATTGTAAAGTTAATCGCTCTACATTCAGGGATTGCCTGCTCTTTGAGGTGACTGGTTTGGTGGATGAGTGTTCTGTATTTTTGAGCTGGTTGAGTTGGACTCTTGTGTAAAGTCTGACCGTCTGGCTTCAGTTTTCTGGTTGACTTGCTGCCCCGTGTTGTCTAACTAGTTCTTGTTTTTGTTTGCCGGTGTTTGTCTTCTGGCTGATTGCACATATTATGTAATGGTGAGCTGGTTTGAGAGAGAGAGACAGAGAGAAGGGGGAAACCACACCTGGGGTCTACCATCAGCATGTAGTCAGAGGTGCTGGAGGCTCCTTTGTGAGCTGTTTATTTAGACAGCTGTCCCACACACACACACACATCTCTGTTGGGAGAGAATAATTTAATGTTTGTCTATATGCAAGATTTTTTCAACTGATTATAAAGAAGTTTAGAATACATGATGATCATTTTTGACATGTGGGATCAATATCTTGCTCATAATGCTGTTTTCCTTAACCTTTTGCCAAGCAGACATAATGTTTATGAAATGAACACATTGAGCTTTAAGTAACACAGCTAAAAGTGACTAAAAATTATTATTCAGAAAGATTTTTAAAAATATTATTATAATATATGAGTATATTATTATCTTATATATTTTATATATTATTATTGTTTCATGATTATTTTTATTGTCATAATATTTCTATTACTGATTTATGACCAGTAGGTGGCGCAGTTTTGAAGCTGCCAAACTAGAATTTGAACGCCCGTCCAAACTTATGGCACCCCTGCATTTTTACTGTTTATTTTTACAGTTACCAATAAGAGTGTAGTGCTCTCATTGTACCATGTTTAAATCTATTCCATAATCCCCCCCCC
>NW_015656001.1:975048-983749 GCF_001515625.1 Sinocyclocheilus rhinocerous | reverse complement strand
TGCACATTTGGGTGCATTATGCAAATATTTCCACATAGTGGGGTAGATATGTGGGGGCGTGTTAGAATGAGCCGTTTTAGGGGGGCGTGGCAGAGTCTTAACTTTGATAAAGAATATCTCTTTGGTTTTGAGACTTTAGTCTTTGCAACTTCAGGGATCTTATCTGTGCACAATCAGCTTGTAACACTCCAAAGAGAAAGGAAAACTTGAAATCGCATCATATGACCCCTTTAACACATAACAGCACATGCTGTCTATCTGATTTCTCATGCAGGCAGCATTTCAGGATTGAACCGAAGATGATTGGCAGGATTCCTGGGAATGTTGTTTTGCTCTTTCAGGCTTTTTGTCTCAATTATAAGTCGAGATGGAAAGTGAAGATGATTGACTGTGAGATCAAACAATGAACTGATCCTGGCTCCAGTGATCTGCCTTTCGTTCTTTAGGTTCACTACATGTTTTAAAGCAAATCACTTTAAAGATTCAACATTTGCCCTGAGCGAAGGAATTCAACTTTTCATCGTCTTGTTCAGTAGTTTTTATCTAAAACGACTTTCTTGAATAATGCAGCATTTTTACAATTGCAGATAAATTTGGGAATATTTTAGAGTGACCCGAAGGCAAATTTACTGTGCCATGTTGCATTTTTCTACTTAAGCTGCACAATGAAACCTCATGCATGTACTATATCTGTCTCAATTACTTACACCATGTTATCAAATTTTTTTAATCATATGGTTTTTTAAGTACTTTAGAGTACCATTTAAATATGAATATACTGTATACAATAATTTAGTGCCATAGTATATTAGTACCATAGTTTTACCATCTTATACCATTACCATACCATAAAAACCCTGCAGTATGACTTTAAGAGTTGCAAATGTCACATATCTTATAAAAGAATAGCTTTTTTTTTAATGTATGATATAAAACAGATTTCCATCAAAAACCATTAAAAAGACAGTCTGATTACCAATTAGAAAGAAATAGTTATGTTTTTTAATTATCATAAGTCATGTGTCACAAAGCTCAGTCACATATTGCACTCATCAAGAATCAAAATGTCACCTGTTGGATTTTATGGATGCATGACACCACAATAATTGACTGGCAAAGAAAAGTTCTTCTCATGTAGATCTAGTCATACACAACAGTTTAGATGGAATCAATGAAGGCAGGCCTTTAGCAGCACAAAGAAGATATACAGTTGCACACACGGTCCATAAGTTTACAAACCCTGCTCTAAGTGGTTTGAAGACTCAGTTCTGCATGTCTCCTGTGCTGTTTTTTCTCAGACTGAAGAAGAAGTCCCAGTCGGTGGATATCGGCTCTCAAGGTTTTCCAGCACGGCTCATCCCGAGTCTGTCCTTAAACAGATCTTCACCACCTGTTGCCAAGACAACCACATCTGAGGTGCAAGAAAACAACACCACCAATTCCCAGCGCCGTGGTCCGCGGTGCAGCGATCTGAAACGAGGATACACAATAGGTAAATGAGCATCAGGCTGTCTTCAGTATAGCAGACTCTGTGTGTTTGTTTCATGAGTTTCATCTGTGTGTGTGAGTGCATGAAGATGTTCACATTGTGTGAGTGTTTAGAAAGTTCTGACTTCCTGTTTTCTGCCTCCTCTTGTTCTCTTCTTGCTCTCTGCTCATTCACCTCAGTCTCACTTTGTCCTCTTTGTCTCCTGATTCTCTCATGTCAACTCTCTTCTCTTTCTGTCCTTGCTCTCATCTCTGTATCCTCACTTTTTCTTCTCCTCCTTATCCATCTCATCTTCTCCCCTCTTGATTCTCTGCTTGATCTCACCTCATTTGTCTTTATTCTATCTCCTCTCATTCTTCACTCTCTTCTTGCTCTCCTCTCTTTCTCTCCTTTTTCCTCTCATTTCTCCTTTTTCTTCAAGATATCACCTCTTTTTCATGTCTCCATAGTTTCTCCTCTCCTTCTCCACGTTTTGCTTTCATCCATTTCATCTCGTTCTCGGCCTCCTTTTTTCCTCTCTTTCTTATTTCTTTCATATTTCTCCTCTTTTCTGCCTTTTTTTTTATATCTGTCCCCATAGTTTCTCCTCTAGTTCTCCACCATCTCTTTTTGCTCTCATTGTCTCAACTTTTCACCTTTCTCGTCTTACCATACCATAAAAACCCTGCAGTATGACTTTAAGAGTTGCAAATGTCACATATCTTATAAAAGAATAGCTTTTTTTTTAATGTATGATATAAAACAGATTTCCATCAAAAACCATTAAAAAGACAGTCTGATTACCAATTAGAAAGAAATAGTTATGTTTTTTAATTATCATAAGTCATGTGTCACAAAGCTCAGTCACATATTGCACTCATCAAGAATCAAAATGTCACCTGTTGGATTTTATGGATGCATGACACCACAATAATTGACTGGCAAAGAAAAGTTCTTCTCATGTAGATCTAGTCATACACAACAGTTTAGATGGAATCAATGAAGGCAGGCCTTTAGCAGCACAAAGAAGATATACAGTTGCACACACGGTCCATAAGTTTACAAACCCTGCTCTAAGTGGTTTGAAGACTCAGTTCTGCATGTCTCCTGTGCTGTTTTTTCTCAGACTGAAGAAGAAGTCCCAGTCGGTGGATATCGGCTCTCAAGGTTTTCCAGCACGGCTCATCCCGAGTCTGTCCTTAAACAGATCTTCACCACCTGTTGCCAAGACAACCACATCTGAGGTGCAAGAAAACAACACCACCAATTCCCAGCGCCGTGGTCCGCGGTGCAGCGATCTGAAACGAGGATACACAATAGGTAAATGAGCATCAGGCTGTCTTCAGTATAGCAGACTCTGTGTGTTTGTTTCATGAGTTTCATCTGTGTGTGTGAGTGCATGAAGATGTTCACATTGTGTGAGTGTTTAGAAAGTTCTGACTTCCTGTTTTCTGCCTCCTCTTGTTCTCTTCTTGCTCTCTGCTCATTCACCTCAGTCTCACTTTGTCCTCTTTGTCTCCTGATTCTCTCATGTCAACTCTCTTCTCTTTCTGTCCTTGCTCTCATCTCTGTATCCTCACTTTTTCTTCTCCTCCTTATCCATCTCATCTTCTCCCCTCTTGATTCTCTGCTTGATCTCACCTCATTTGTCTTTATTCTATCTCCTCTCATTCTTCACTCTCTTCTTGCTCTCCTCTCTCTCTCTCCTTTTTCCTCTCATTTCTCCTTTTTCTTCAAGATATCACCTCTTTTTCATGTCTCCATAGTTTCTCCTCTCCTTCTCCACGTTTTGCTTTCATCCATTTCATCTCGTTCTCGGCCTCCTTTTTTCCTCTCTTTCTTATTTCTCTCATATTTCTCCGCTTTTCTTCCTTTTTTTTTTATATCTGTCCCCATAGTTTCTCCTCTAGTTCTCCACCATCTCTTTTTGCTCTCATTGTCTCAACTTTTCACCTCTCTTTCTCGTCTCTTTATCCTTTCTCCTCTTTTTCCTCTTTCTCATCAATTTCATTTCTCTTCTTTTCTTCTAGAGCTAATCTAGAAGATAAACAGTTTCTCCTCTCATTCTCCACTTTTTACTCTCCTCTCTGTCTTCTCTCTTGTTACTGTCTCCACTCTTTCTTATTTCTCTCATATTTCTCCTCTTTTCTGCCTAGATCTCACCTCTTTTTTTTATATCCGTCTCCATAGTTTCTCCTCTCATTCTCCACCAACTTTTTGCTCTCATTTTCTCAACTTTTCTCATCTTTCTCCTTTCTCCTCTCATCGATTTCATCTCTTTCTCTTCTTTTCTTCTAGAGCTCATCTCTTTTGATGTCTCCATTCTCCTCTCATTCTTCTCTCTGCCCTTGCTCTCACATCGGTCTCTTCTCTTTCTTCCATGTCTTCTCTTTTTCTCGTCGGTCTCATCTTTTACAGTATCTCCATAGTTTCACTTAATGTTCTCCACTCTTTCTCTCCATGCTCTCATGTCTGTCTCTCCTCTTTATTCTCTCATTCTCCTCTGTCTCCTGTCTTTCTTCCCGGTCTCCTCTTTTTCCTCTCTTTCTCATCTATCAAATCTGTTTCTCCCCTCTCTTTTCTGATTTTGTCCTTGATCTCACCTATTTTCCTTATCTGTCTCCATTCTTTTTCCTCTTGTTCTTCACTCCCTCTTTTTGCTCTCATCTCCATCTCTTCTTGTCTCATTTTCTCTTATCTCTCATCTCTGTCTCCTCTTTCTTATCGATTTTATATTACCATATTGAAAAGCTTTCCTCAGTGCTTCTCCCAGTACACAGAGTGAATGCTGTGATCTGTGAAATAAGCCCGATGCTTGTGCGGGTTTGTGGGGTCTGAAGGGATTGTGAGGAGAGGTCAGAGGCTTTAGAGAGAGCAGGAGATGGCTTTCCTTTCATCTCAGCCCGTTTGATTGTGCTGCTGATTTGACAGCACCATTTAAGAGCCGACTAAAAGAGATGTTTCCCCAAATCAAGAGGGTCCTTCAGTGCGCTCACAGAACACGGGTTAGCAAATACACCTGCTTTGTGTTCACTTCATTTACTCACTCTTGAGTAGCTGTTTTGTTGAATGTTAGAGTAAAAAACAGATATAATTATATGGTTTTCTGATCAGTACAGCACGTGATACCTACAAAACTACTAGTTGTGATTGTTACTAGTATCGTTATTACTATTTTTGCATTTAATGATAGGGATTTGAATAAATCTTTGTGACACTAAACCTAACTAACTCGTAGCTAAATTTCCACAATGACCAGTGTTGTTTGATTTTTTTCATTTATTAAAGTTTTATTAATATAAGTGTTTAGTAAAATAAGTTTATACGTTTATGTGTTAAGCAGAGTGAATGCTGTGATCTGTGAAATAAGCCCGATGCTTGTGCGGGTTTGTGGGGTCTGAAGGGATTGTGAGGAGAGGTCAGAGGCTTTAGAGAGAGCAGGAGATGGCTTTCCTTTCATCTCAGCCCGTTTGATTGTGCTGCTGATTTGACAGCACCATTTAAGAGCCGACTAAAAGAGATGTTTCCCCAAATCAAGAGGGTCCTTCAGTGCGCTCACAGAACACGGGTTAGCAAATACACCTGCTTTGTGTTCACTTCATTTACTCACTCTTGAGTAGCTGTTTTGTTGAATGTTAGAGTAAAAAACAGATATAATTATATGGTTTTCTGATCAGTACAGCACGTGATACCTACAAAACTACTAGTTGTGATTGTTACTAGTATCGTTATTACTATTTTTGCATTTAATGATAGGGATTTTAATAAATCTTTGTGACACTAAACCTAACTAACTCGTAGCTAAATTTCCACAATGACCAGTGTTGTTTTAGTTATTTATTAATGGTTTGATTTTTTTCATTTATTAAAGTTTTATTAATATAAGTGTTTAGTAAAATAAGTTTATACGTTTATGTGTTAAGTGTTTTATTACATTTAGTAAATATTTTTATTTATTTTTATTTCAGTCTTAGTCATTTTAATATTTAATTTCATATTTTACTTATTTTACTTTACTAAAAATGTAAGTTTGTTAAAATATTTATTTAATTTCATCTTTATTTCGATTCCCAAAAACATTTTTTGATAGACATTGACTAGTAATTTTAGCCTATGGCTAAAAAAAAAGGACAAATCCCACTGAATTAAATTGTAGAAGGGAACAAATGGGACTTGTATCAACCTAAAGAGGTTTATTTTGCTATAATGATCTGTTGACTATATATTATACCCTGCTGTTTCAATAAATGGACATGAAATATTGATTTGAGTTGAAATTTGGCTTTATTAAGTGATAAGAAAGAAACAGTGGAGCCATACGAGAGATGTAAAACTAGCACTGCTGTGTAGAAAACTGGTCGCCTGGAATAGCAGTCAATAATATAGTTTAACAGTTGTTATTGATGGCAGGCAGAATGTTGCGATTTGACCAATCAGAGTATTTCTGAGATCCGTGTAATAATGATTGATGTTTTATTAGCGTTTCGCATTGGTTGCTCTTTAATGTTATTGGTGATTTTGCTGTTCTCATTGTTTGACTTTCTCCTGTCTTTTAGAGGCCATGCCCTCAGGCAATCACTGCAAATCACAGCACAGTTTGCCTTTTCATAGTGCCTCTAATTGCTGGAGAGGATGGCGGGAGAGAGAAGTGTTATCGATGGTCACACGCTGAGCGTCTTTTCATCCTGTGTCAGAGCCGCCATTAAAACCGCACCACATATCCCGCTACATTTTAATAACCTGCCCTCATGTATCCCGCCAAATTATACTGTCATTTCCAGCTCGATGTGAGCGATGGTTAGAGTGTTTTAATGTTTTTAAATGAAAATGACCCTGACAGGCCATTCGGTCTCTGAGAAACCACTGAGAGTGGTTTTATAGCAGGCGAGCGTACATGCCGCAATAAGTGCTTTTGGCTGGCTGCAAATGGGTCAGGGAGAGCGCAGTATAAATTCGTCCATGTGGACATAAACCTGCAATAATGAAATAAGTGCAGATCTCGGGGTGATGGGGGAAATGCGCTTCAGGTAATCAGTGGAGAGGAGTCAGGTCCACAGCGGTCCCGTCGGGTCCTGTGTAGTTTTAATACCTAACTCACCTAATTCTGTTAACAAGATACTGGATAGTCTGTTATGTAAGCCTATATATTTATCCTGTAGTTCTTCAGAATGACGTTATCTACCCCTTGGCCTTTGGTGCTGGTCATGGTGGGATACATGAAAAGTTAAATGGATATACATCATTGCACTTGCATTGCAAGTAAAGCATCAACACATGCAAGCATGCAAAGTGCATATAACATACTGTTAACCAGAAGCTAGTTTTGAACTGTTTGTTCGAAGTGGTCACATACACTACTATTCAAAATTTGGAGTTTGTAAGATTTTTAAAGGGAAATGTCACGCCCCTTACCATAGCCGCCTGCGAGCTTCAGTGTGTAAATATTGCATCAAAATCAAATCATTTTTTATGCTCAAACAGCAACATTACAGACTAACTAAAGTAGAAAAAGTGAAAAAGCATAATAGGACCCCTTTAATAAAAAGGTGAATAACTAAATAAATGATACTTGCCAATATCCAGAAACCTTAAATAACTACAACAAAAAAACATAAGTTTTTAAGTAAAAACTGTAAAAAATTATCTCACCTCACTGAGTGTCAAATTAAAAATTCCAAAATAAAAACAGATTTTTTTTAGTATTTCATATGCCATTTAAGGGGTTTAATGAATTGTCCCTATTGCTGCTAAACCGCAAATGATTGATTTTAGACACATGGCCTTCATAAACCTCTCCTTTGAGCTTCTCTAAACTCCCTTCCCTTCAGTCAGTGTTTTATGTCAGCCTTCGGCTGTTAAACGTAGGCGTCTTCTTCCACATGTGAGCTAACACGCTGTCACGCTTAATACCTCTGTATTTCCGTTCTCATTAGGTGGCTGAGTATGATCTGCTGTCCGTGTGTTAGGGTGAACTGTCAGACCGCACAAGACTGATCACACTGTTAATGGTTGTGGAAAGGTAGAATGTTTGTCGTGTTCCTCTGTCTCCTCTCTTCTCGGACGTTATTCTGAAATCTATTCTGAAGGTGCTGACCTGAGGGGTCAGGAGAGATGCTCGAGTACGGGATCAAGATCTGTTGTACAGGAAAACAACAGACGAGGGTGCAGCATGCTAACAAACTAATGTCATCCTGATGAAGAACGGTCAGGCTGGTGGAAACTCTGAGCTGGGCTTCTAATTACCAGTGAACAGACAGATATACTCATGCTGCCCTTACAGACCTCTTCCAGTTGCCTGCTGGGTATTTATGCTCTCACATATTCCACAACTTGAAATAGCAGCAACACTGCAAGTGTGTTTTTATCAATTGTTTTAGTGAAAATAACTGAATTTCTTAAGAGATAATGATAGCCAATATTAAGAACTGAAAAGTGTTTTTTATTTTTCATTTGTTTTTAGCCTATATTTCTTTTATAATTCATATTTAATTAAAAAAATCTATATTGCCTCACACCTGAATCATGCATAGGTGCGTGGGATTAAAGTACAATATAAACTAGAAAAACGAAATAAATACTGCACACTACATGCATTATCGCAAAAAATAATGATAAAATAAATATTAGCAACATTTTGATCAATCTAACTTCCTCAGGTTTGATAAAAAATTCTAGTAAATATTTATTTAATTTATTATTTAATTTGTATTTTATATACTGTATGTATATAAATTATTGTTTTGATATATTCATAATGTATCTTATATTTATAATAATTTATTTTATTTTAATAAGGCATATTTTTGTCGTTCTGGCATCTTATACTGGTTGGATTATAGCATGAAAAAAAAACATATCATGTTTGTTTGCAAACAGCAGTGTCCTGCTATTACCCGTGTTATTTACACATTGAATTAGATTGGTTTGGGAGTTAGATAGAATGATGGCAGTGCCGAGACACTGTAACCAGCCTGCGGCCTCCACCTGCACGCTCCATCAGCGCCCGACCTGCTGACTCCAATTCAATTAGCAGCAGTTCAATAGGTTGAGCAAGTGTCGAGCTCAAGCGTGGCTACTGCAGGCTTCTCTCAGGCTGCAAATGGAGCCGCATATATATTATCCAGGAGAAAACGTCGGTGACATTTAATATAAAATGCAGAAGGCCACTATGGCAGGCCTATTTAGAGTTTATGACTGGTATGCTGGGCCTAGAGGAGAACTTCTAGTTTCTAG
>NW_015656001.1:969084-974677 GCF_001515625.1 Sinocyclocheilus rhinocerous | reverse complement strand
ATATATATATATATATATTTCTTTTATAATTCATATTTAATTAAAAAAATCTATATTGCCTCACACCTGAATCATGCATAGGTGCGTGGGATTAAAGTACAATATAAACTAGAAAAACGAAATAAATACTGCACACTACATGCATTATCGCAAAAAATAATGATAAAATAAATATTAGCAACATTTTGATCAATCTAACTTCCTCAGGTTTGATTAAAAATTCTAGTAAATATTTATTTAATTTATTATTTAATTTGTATTTTATATACTGTATGTATATAAATTATTGTTTTGATATATTCATAATGTATCTTATATTTATAATAATTTATTTTATTTTAATAAGGCATATTTTTGTCGTTCTGGCATCTTATACTGGTTGGATTATAGCATGAAAAAAAAACATATCATGTTTGTTTGCAAACAGCAGTGTCCTGCTATTACCCGTGTTATTTACACATTGAATTAGATTGGTTTGGGAGTTAGATAGAATGATGGCAGTGCCGAGACACTGTAACCAGCCTGCGGCCTCCACCTGCACGCTCCATCAGCGCCCGACCTGCTGACTCCAATTCAATTAGCAGCAGTTCAATAGGTTGAGCAAGTGTCGAGCTCAAGCGTGGCTACTGCAGGCTTCTCTCAGGCTGCAAATGGAGCCGCATATATATTATCCAGGAGAAAACGTCGGTGACATTTAATATAAAATGCAGAAGGCCACTATGGCAGGCCTATTTAGAGTTTATGACTGGTATGTTGGGCCTAGAGGAGAACTTCTAGTTTCTAGCACTCTGTATAGCGGTAATGTTTATTTGCTCAGATTGATGCTGTCTCACATGTACCTGATCTCCAGCAGTGCCTGTGCATCCTTCTGTTTACACAGCCACAGCAAATGAAGACACTACTTCCTAGTAGAAAAATATCCCTACATCTGTAGCAGACAGGATTGACGCACACCCACGGAGGCATCTGTGTGGGTAACACACATTATCGACAAGCCTGTGACAGTTAAACGGCAGAATTATGTGAGCCATGTCGCATTCAGATAAAACACGTTTGGTTCAGGTCAGTTTTAGCTGTGGTGCTCCTCCCTAGTTCAAGTTGACATTTGTGTTTCGACCGATTGACCTAGTAATCATAGTTAAATGGCCTGGGCTTCCGGACCATGCAGAGATCAGACGTGAAGAGAAGGATCCAGGACCGCTTGCTGAAAAGGTCAGGTGTGATGGTGGATGACCTGAGGCGACTCCTGCAGCTAATGTGAGGCTGTCTGTCACGTTTTATAGTAGTATTAAGGGTTATTTACTACTTAATGTAGTCAGCTTCCAGGAGTCAGTGTGCATGGGTTTTTATCAGTCAACTGTGAAACAAAAACAAGCTGATCTTGTGATTGTTTTTGTGCCCTTTTCACTTTTATGCAAATCAGATTTTTTTGCAAATCGGGCTTTTAGCATCCTTTTTAAACGGATTTTAATTTACCGTCTGCTCTAATTTCACTAAACAAATAGTGCTGACGTTTGTCAGTCCAGCACATTACAATAAGCCTCATTTACGTTAAAAGAAGGCATGTTTATGCTGGAAAGAAGAGCAGTTATATAGCTATTCCAGCGCATTTTTCACCAGCATAAGATGGATTATGAGTGGTTTATGAAAAAGACTTTTTGCGCTAAATACTGCATGCTAATGTGCCACAACTATTTAGTGAATTTGCCCCTTATAATTTTGTTTGACACTATTTTAATGTGTAAAATTACATGGGTAGAAGTGTATATTCAGCTTTGTTTTATGAGTTATGAATCAAATAATAAAATATTCTTTTTTTTAAATGAGCCGAAAGATGTTTTTTTTTTTTGTTTTTTTACAATTTTCTTTTTCTGAACAATGATTTTTCAATAGCTGCTACATGATTTTTTTGAATAACAAATAATAATTCTAATAATATTTTTTATTAAGCACATTTCCAAAGAACAAAGACACTTTACAATGAGTCAAATATAACTTTACTTTATTTTCCTGTCATTCAGATGTTTTGTGTCCTTAAATAACGTGTAAAAAATTTAAAAGAACTATGCAGCTGGTTGCTGCACCAACACATTATGATTTCCATCAGTCTATAATTGCTCTGAGATAAGGCATCGAGGAGGAAGTTATGTATTATAGGAAATTAGCATGCAAACATGGCTAGTGCAAGATATGTCACATGAGACCAGCACAGGCAGTGTGAAAAACACCCAAAATCTAATAGAAAACCATAAGTCGTGTGTGTGTTTAGGTCGAAAATAGAATTATTGCAATATAAAAACAATTCAATGTCCTTTTTGCTAATGTATATAAATTGAAATATATCTGTTATGTCTATGAGTAGTCAGTATTCATTAACCACTTCTAAGAGACGGCATGAGAAAGAAACACAGCGTCTCAGTTAAAGGTTAATTGTTTGCTTTAACCTTCCCTTTACAGCAGATTAGCAGTGGTTATTTCAGATACACAGTATCACCCATTTGTCAGGGTTCTGACTTTTCCATGCATGTTATTTTCATGCCACAATGTTACCAGCATCTCCTCCACAGATTTACCCAACTGGAACCAAAAGATCTGTTCCTTGACTTGACCAGTCTGTGGGCAGTGAGATCCAAAATATCTGTGAAATGACAAAGCAGACTGAATTACAAAGTGGAGACAAAAGGCTGACATGTGGTCGATTAATATGGTCAATAACTGACACGGACTGAGCAGAAATTATACGGCAATGTCCCTTCAGTGCCATGTGGAGGAGGATATGAGCTACATCACAGTTTGGCTGAAAAGAAAGGTTAAGTCAAGCATTGATGCAACAGACTGAAACTGACTGTAAATCAACATCCTTATAGCTCAGACATACATGTTAGTAGGATAACGGGAGATCTAAAGAACATCTGTTGTTTCTGGAGAGTCAATGCAATTGTTTTTAAAGAAATTAATGCTTTTATTCAGCAAGGATGATGAAAATGTATTACGGTTTACACAAAAATATTAAGTAGTGCCACGTAAAATATTAAGCTTGAGCAGATTTATTCTTGAGCAGCAAATCAGCATATTAGAATGATTTCTGAAGGACCACGTGACACTGATAACTGGTGTACTGATGCTGAAAATTCAGCTTTGCCATGATGGGAATAAATTATATTTTAAAATAGAAAACCGTTGTTTTAAACTGTAATAATGTATCACAATATTACTGTTTTTATTGTATTTGTGAACAAATAAATGCAGCTTTGGCGAACATAAGAGCTTCTTTCAAAAACATTATAAAACGAATGGTACTTGTTAAAAAAAAAAGTAAAATGCTGCTGTGAATAGTTAAACTAGTTCACACTATAATGAATCATCTTAATGAACTGAATCACTCAAATTAATCAAACTTTCCCAGTGCTTCATTTGAAAGATAGAGTGGACATTTTAGGAAACTATCGTCATTTCTTCAGTTTTCTTGACTGTAAAACACATGTAGCACAGTGGTACGAAAATACTGATGAATCATTTTGACATACCGTTTTTGGAAAAGCTGCTAGGTTTTGAAAGCACTTATTCTATTATATTGCTATTGAAAAATGTAGTTAATAGCATCGTGATACTTTTGGTTAGTTCCTCCCCTGCTCTCACTTCTCTCTACATCTAACTAGATTGGCAGTCACAGTACTTCTCCAGACGAAGGCCCAGAGATTCATGGATCAGGCCGTGGGGTGGAATGAAAACAGTTTGCTTTCCTGGAGGTGGTTCTGCATCCAGGGCTGAATTTACTGCTGCATTCCCCTCGGAAGGATTGGTGCCGCTGGATTTATAACCCGTGCTGTATAATTACGCCTCTCTCTCTCTTTCTCTCTCTCTCAGCAGGGCCTCCCCTGCTTGATTTGAGCAATTTATCTATCAGAGACTGAGTTCTGCCTCTGTCCCTCCTCTGAGCTCGGCTCATGTGCAGTGTACTGGCCAGGGATGGATTTTATTGATTATTATTGATTAAGGGGATTTTAAATGAGGAGTAAGCAGTTTGTTCTGCCATCTTATCGACTGAACACCTCGCTGTGAAATATAAGATCTGCCAGTCCTCATAACAGCTGATATTTGTTTGCGTTTCCTCGTGCATTTGCTGTACATGGTCACGTCAAGACAGATTTCTGTATCTGTGTATACTGTACATGTGCATATTTACAGAACGTTCTTAGACTGAAACTTGAATTTCTAAATTATTGTTTTCTTCACCTTTTTATCACTTTTCCAAAAGAGCTTAAATCAAACTTTAACAAACTTAACAAGACCCTGCAGCTTTGTTCTTAGTTCTTAATTATCTGTTTTAATTCAGGGTTGAGTACATTTGTGGATTGAGTCCATTTATAATCTTAGTCAAGTTTCACTGACTATTAAAATCAAATAATCACTCAATACTTTATTATGGTTAAGGCTGGTTAGAAAAAAACATAAAATGTTATGCTCTTAGTAGTCAAGTCACTTTTATTTATATAGCGCTTTTAACAATACAGATTGTCAAAGCAGCTTTACAGTATTAAATAGGAAAATAGTGTGTCAATAATGCAAAATTTCTCTCTCTCTCAGCAGGGCCTCCCCTGCTTGATTTGAGCAATTTATCTATCAGAGACTGAGTTCTGCCTCTGTCCCTCCTCTGAGCTCGGCTCATGTGCAGTGTACTGGCCAGGGATGGATTTTATTGATTATTATTGATTAAGGGGATTTTAAATGAGGAGTAAGCAGTTTGTTCTGCCATCTTATCGACTGAACACCTCGCTGTGAAATATAAGATCTGCCAGTCCTCATAACAGCTGATATTTGTTTGCGTTTCCTCGTGCATTTGCTGTACATGGTCACGTCAAGACAGATTTCTGTATCTGTGTATACTGTACATGTGCATATTTACAGAACGTTCTTAGACTGAAACTTGAATTTCTAAATTATTGTTTTCTTCACCTTTTTATCACTTTTCCAAAAGAGCTTAAATCAAACTTTAACAAACTTAACAAGACCCTGCAGCTTTGTTCTTAGTTCTTAATTATCTGTTTTAATTCAGGGTTGAGTACATTTGTGGATTGAGTCCATTTATAATCTTAGTCAAGTTTCACTGACTATTAAAATCAAATAATCACTCAATACTTTATTATGGTTAAGGCTGGTTAGAAAAAAACATAAAATGTTATGCTCTTAGTAGTCAAGTCACTTTTATTTATATAGCGCTTTTAACAATACAGATTGTCAAAGCAGCTTTACAGTATTAAATAGGAAAATAGTGTGTCAATAATGCAAAATGACAATAGTAAACACTCAATTTTCAGTTAAAGGCAGTTCATCATTCAGTTCAGTTTAAATATAGTATCTGTGCAATCAAGTTGACGATATTGCTGGAAAATAAGTGTCCCCAACTAAGCAAGCCAGAGGCAACAGCAGCAAGGAACCAAAACTCCATCTGTGACAGAATGGAGAAAAAAACCTTGGGAGAAACCAGGCTCAGTCAGGGGGCCAGTTCTCCTCTGGCCAGATGAACCAGCAGGTTGTTCCAGCAAAGTCAGATTGTGCGGAGGACTCATCTGGTTCCTGTGGTCTTGTCCCG
>NW_015656001.1:967819-968081 GCF_001515625.1 Sinocyclocheilus rhinocerous | reverse complement strand
AGGTCATCTCTAGGTGCTGATCCACCATCTGGTCTGAATACGTACTGGATCCGGGTGACTGCAGTGACCATCTGATCTGGATACAGACTGGATCTGGTGGCTAAGAAAGAAACAGACTAATTTTAGCGTAGATGGCATTCTTCTATCGATGTAACAAGTACATTGGGTGTTATGGGAAGTGTTCCGGCTGATCTAATTAATGCAGCCTAACAATCCTTTAATGGATTTGAATATTAGAAATGTGTTAGTGTGTTATGTGTAA
>NW_015656001.1:959057-967544 GCF_001515625.1 Sinocyclocheilus rhinocerous | reverse complement strand
GTGAGTGAGCATAAAAGACGCTCGGAATTGTTTGCAAAACAGTCGAGCGCTGTGTGAGAAGTTTTCTGCGCACACATCTGAAGCGCACGCACACGCGAATACTAAATTGAGCTCTCTTCCGCTTTTTTGTGCATGGATGAATAAATACAGGCAAAATTACTTCAAAATGCGCGTTTTGGTGAATATCCTAGTAAACACAGTCGGTTAAGCATATGTCTTAACATTTGTGAGTTAATAAAAATGTAGATGGTTGTTTAGAATAGGTATATAATATCATAATATCGATATATCGATCGAATCGTAATGGTATCGCAGAATTTTTTGAGGTATCGGCAAATATCGTATCGCTGGGTATGAGAATCGATAATGTATCGTATCGTGACAAACCATCCGATTTACACCCCTAGTAATTAACTAGTTCTTTGGGTTCAATTTGTGGTTTTTTAATGAGAGGCTTAATAACAGCCAGCTTGAAGCCTAGAGAAATACTGAAAACATTGTTATAAATTGTAGCAACACCTCCCCCTTTACCTTTTGGACGCGGTTCATGTTTATAACAGTAATCTTGGGGGGTAGACTAGACTTTTCATGTGAACATCAATATTTCTTTGTTTTGTAGTTAATTTATGTAAACATTTTTTGTTATTGGATAATAGTGATCTGTGAATTTATTTATTTATTCATTTATTTATTTGCATGTGAACATTGTTTTAAAATTGTGTGGTAGCAAATTTTGTTTTATTTTGAATCGAAAAAGACCTTAGATTAAAATGCTGTTAGAATTGGGGCAGAAGCCATGTGCTGCTGTTGTTTTTATTATTTAATTCAATTATAATTTATTATTTAATAATTCCATAAATTAGACAGAGATTTAATACACCTTCATTATTCATTAGTGGAATAATTTAATCAGCATTCTTTCTGAGTATTTTTTTTAGTAGTTAAAAATATAGACCCAATTATACACATTATATTTATATATCATAAACTATAATGTATATAATTGGGTCTGTATTTTTAATTGTAATTCAGATTCAGATGGGTTTATAATTATTTATTTATTTACTTGTTATTTTTCACTATTATTTATTCTTTTGTTTTTCATAATTTTTTATTTACAATTTAATTTGTTTTATATATAAGTAAATCTCAAATTCAAATTAAATTATTGTCAAAAATACAATAATTTAAATAGAATCTTTGACTTCTGTATTACTTAAATAATTATATCAGGGATAAGCTTTCATCATCTTACATATTAGAAGAAAATGCCCCTCTTTCGTGATTTTCAGTAACTAAGAAAATGTTTCCATCTTTTTCCTTTAATAATATATTGGATGATGCATCATCTGTACATGCTGAATCTCTAAATATGTAACAGTTTAGCAGTAAATGCTAAATCAAATGCTTATATATCCAAAGAGCACATCATTTTCCATAATATGAGCCATTTAAAGCAGTGGAAGAACTACTATACCAAATCAGCTGAAGGGTCGCTCATCATACGGTGTCTTTCTGCTCTTGCTTTGCCTGTGAAATCTGTGAGATCCCCTCATCAGCTTCAGATGTTTCTCTTCTCGCAGTGCCGATCACACTGGCACATCTTACTTTGTGTTTGTGGCCTCATTTTCTTGATTACCCTCTGCCACCCTGAGCCTCTCACCGCCAACATCCACCTCCATCCTCTCTATCACAGGCACTTGTCCGTTTCTTTTCTCTTAATCAGCACAGGAATGAAAGGAGACAGGCGTTAGGCCATTATAATTCATGCACCAGCGCTTAACATAATGATGAAAAATATGAGCATGTCCTTCTGAAAGGGAAAGCAATTAATTCCCCCTGCAGAGTTCAGGAGAAGATATTGAGACAGCGGTTAGCATAAGATTGAACATGTTTTGTTTATATAAGCCTAATCTCTGTGTTGCCCTCTCAACTCATGCTGGGTTATTTGTTGACCACCCGACAGAGCGAAGCTCAGGCTTTATTGTTTTAATAAATTGGATGCTACTGCTGATGGTCCGATGGTCAGATAAAGATATATCTGATGGTCTCTCTTCTTTTCTGCTCCACTGTTTAAGCTCACAATTTCAAAGATGATGATTTCAGACATATTTTTAAAAATATATGAAAATATATTGCAAATACAGAATTTTTTTTTTCTTCGCTTTCATTAATAACGGTTCCTCCCGTAAAAAAGTAGTCTGGTCTGAATCAGGAGAGAAATCTGCACAGAAGCTTTAGTTACTTCTTATATTTATATTTTGTTTTATTTTAAATAAAATATTACTTTTCATATACATTGAAATATTACTTACTTTACATTTTCAGTATTGTCCAAAATACTGTATATTTTTCAATATATTTCAAAATATAACAAAAATGGCCAAAACTATGTTGCATTTTAATACATAAATATGCTTCTGATAAATTTGTTTTAGGTACTCTTTTTTTATTATTATTATTCTCAATTTTGTTCAAAATATATTTTTAAAGTGACATTTCATGATATGACAAAAATTGCAAAAAACAAATGGTAGAAATATAGATTTTAAAATACATTTACATCAAAATAAATTCAAGTTACTTATATTTCCTTATATTTTTTGACATTTATCTTTTTAGTATTGTTCAAAATAGATTTTTTAAAATATATTTAAAAATATTTTTAAAAAATGGCAAAAAGTATGTTAGAATTATAGATTTCAAAATACACTTTTATATATCTATATTCAATGTTATAGTTACTTAAATTTCCTCAATTTTTTAAATATTTATGTATTTTTAATATTGTTCAAAAAAAATTTACAAATATTTTATACATTTTTTAAAATATTAAATAATTTGTAAAAAAAAATAATAATAATAATGCAGCGTGTAGCTGAGCTGTGATCAGATCAGTGCAGTCGTGTGTTATTATCGTAGTAAATGAGTGAGTGAAGTGACATGTGGCGACCCATACTCGGAATTAGTGCTAAAA
The DNA here is from genome assembly GCF_001515625.1 of Sinocyclocheilus rhinocerous. Classification (NCBI taxonomy): domain Eukaryota; kingdom Metazoa; phylum Chordata; class Actinopteri; order Cypriniformes; family Cyprinidae; genus Sinocyclocheilus; species Sinocyclocheilus rhinocerous. Next base: position 964,567 of record NW_015656001.1, on the reverse strand, counting down.
TATTACTTTTCATATACATTGAAATATTACTTACTTTACATTTTCAGTATTGTCCAAAATACTGTATATTTTTCAATATATTTCAAAATATAACAAAAATGGCCAAAACTATGTTGCATTTTAATACATAAATATGCTTCTGATAAATTTGTTTTAGGTACTCTTTTTTTATTATTATTATTCTCAATTTTGTTCAAAATATATTTTTAAAGTGACATTTCATGATATGACAAAAATTGCAAAAAACAAATGGTAGAAATATAGATTTTAAAATACATTTACATCAAAATAAATTCAAGTTACTTATATTTCCTTATATTTTTTGACATTTATCTTTTTAGTATTGTTCAAAATAGATTTTTTAAAATATATTTAAAAATATTTTTAAAAAATGGCAAAAAGTATGTTAGAATTATAGATTTCAAAATACACTTTTATATATCTATATTCAATGTTATAGTTACTTAAATTTCCTCAATTTTTTAAATATTTATGTATTTTTAATATTGTTCAAAAAAAATTTACAAATATTTTATACATTTTTTAAAATATTAAATAATTTGTAAAAAAAAATAATAATAATAATGCAGCGTGTAGCTGAGCTGTGATCAGATCAGATCAGTGCAGTCGTGTGTTATTATCGTAGTAAGTGAGTGAGTGAAGTGACATGTGGCCAAGTGTGGTGACCCATACTCGGAATTAGTGCTCTGCATTTATCCCATCCAAAGTGCACACACACAGCAGTGAACACACACACACTGTGAACACACACCCGGAGCAGTGGGCAGCCATTTATGCTGCGGCGCCCGGGGAGCAGTTGGGGGTTCGGTGCCTTGCTCAAGGGCACCTCAGTCGTGGTATTGAAGGTGGGAGAGAGCGCTGTACATTCACTCCCCCCACCTACAATCCCTGCCGGTGCGAGACTCGAACCCGCAACCTTTGGGTTACGAGTCCGACTCTCTAACCATTAGGCCACAACTTCCCCGTAAGAGACTCGGCGCTGCAGTATATCTTAAGAACGAGCGAGTACCATTTTAAGAGACCATTTTCAAATCAAGATTTCATGCATTTTACCAGGCTAACTGTATTCTGATTCCAGGTTGATGAGCTAAGAACCCAACTTTTCAGAATCACAATGCTTTTCCCAGCGGGTCGGCTGTTTGTTCAGGTGAATTCTAAACCCTTTGTGCTCTGTAACCAAGACAGATATGACATAACCATATCAACAACAGAAAAAAAAACTGAGCAGGATGGGGAAAAAATCCTGATGCCAAATGAACACAATTCAGTTTGATGAGAGGCTTATCCGCTAAAAATAGCTTTGTCTTCCTGATGCGATTTTCTTTCTTTGTACAGGGATTTTTCCTCCACAAATGCCGTCAGGAAATGCCTGGCATTAAAGCTGCCTGCCACCCCCTCCTGTACAGGACTGTACGTGCGACTCCTTCATGTGGAGAGTCTAGTAGTGAATGATTTGTTGTCATGATGAGCTTCTCAACCTCGATTGTGTGATTTAAATCATGTATTGTGTTGCAGGACAACTAGTGAGCGAATTTAGACCCTATACAGTGAACTCTTTTGAGTGATGATGCAAACTAATCATTGTATCAGCGAACTGATTCATTAAAATGACAAATGAACTGATTCAATAAAATCAGACTCTATCAGCATTTCTGCTAAGGTTGAAATAAGGTTAAGAACTGGTCTAGCAGTCGATTGGCTGAATCCAGCTATTGGTTGCTGTGATGACAGTCTAGCTGATGATCCGTGACAAGAGTCTAGCTGCTGATTGGTTGCCGTGTAAAGGGTTCAGTTGCTGATTGGTTAGCGTGACATGAGTCTAGTAGTTGATTGATTGCTGTCGTGACAGTCTAACTGATGTTTGATTGCTGTGTGCATCTATGCAGTCAAACTTGTTTCTGAGGAATGCTGTGTATAATTGCAGTCCCTGGTTCTCACAGCAATGACTGAACTACCGCTGAGGTCAATTGAGCAGAGAAGGTAAAATAGCACAGCGTTAAAAACGCTGATGGGAAGATTTGACTCAGGCCTCTCATGACTGCTCATATTCAAACTAATAGACCTTCCTAAACTCAGATCAGCGGGGAGTAGGTTTTTGGTTGAGGTTTAATGCATCAGTTGAGGGACTGTTACACATTAATGCCTTGGTGAAATGATTCATTCTCTGAGATTCTTCTAAGGCCAGACTGAGTCATTTGCATTTGTCTTGTGAATATTCATGAGTTTCTGTGCAGTTTGGACAGCATAATCATCTGTTAGATGGTGCTGTCATCTCCGAGAGGGAAAGCAGTACTTTTGTCTTTGAGGCAATCATACACCTGAACAGAAGCACATTATCCACCTGCATGAAAGCCAAGCGCTCCACCTGTATGCTGTGCCTCGGGGGAAGTGTGTGATTTCTGCGAGTTTGACAACAACAACACGGTAGGGCATGGCGATATATTGCTAAAAAATATGCCTTTATATTTTTCAGCTTTATAGTGATATTCAATATGTATCTCAATATGTATGTATTTGCTTTAAAATGGATACAAATTTAGATTTTTTCCTCCTCTCAGTCAGAGGAACTACATTTCTGCCAGACGGCTATTGCAAATAAAATACAATAAAATCTTGTTAAAAGATAATCATCGCATGTTTTCACTGTTTTTCTCTCACAAAATGAACTCAATAATAATTGAATTTTTATTAATTAAAAGTTAGATGCACCCCTAACTATTATTTATTTATTATTTATTTTAGCATTAATTTGGAATTTGAAATTCCAACCAAACAAACATTATGACATGAAATATTAAGAAATATGTAATTATTAAATGAGTTAATTTTTGACATTGGTCATATGAACTTTTTGTACAAATTCAGATTTTCTTGTTTTCACTGACGCACAATAGTACATTTGGAAATCATGCTGGATAATATAATATTTAGTATAGTTTCTAGTTTTTTTAGTATTGTTTTTTTTGTTTTTTTTTGTTAAAACACTTCAAGGCATGTGAAATGAGTTGAAGACTTCCTTGAACATTTGTGAGTGATAAAGCAAACTAATCATTGAATCATTTATTTGAAGTGATGCATTAAAATGAATCGGTCTACTTTTTTCCAGTTTTACCAAGACCCTATTAGAATATCTCTATCATAGTGCTCTCATACTCAGCAGGGAGCTGCACTGGGATTGTAGAAAGCAATTTACCATCCCGAAAAATCCCACACAAGTAAAATGGAAGGAAATTAATGTCTCAGGCATTCAATGTCATACATCCATTCGCTGGTATTTTGTCTCCACATCCAAAATCTCTATGATTCCTTCCTCTGCACCACATTTTGTGTCATAAATAACATTTCACTTTATCGTTTATCACAAATACAGCTGTCGTATGGGAGACGGTCTGTCTGGCGTAATCTGATTGTATTTAGTGCTCATTCATTACAGCAGCAGAGCTTCACTGCTTTCTCTATTAGCTGCATCTGCCCAGGCGGAGTGAGTTTTTGCGCCATTTGTGTCTGTCTAATTGGGCCTGTAAACTGTGAAGCTCAGGGTAATGTGCAGATGTTCATCCTTGTGTTGATGTGCTGTGTGTGTGTGGTGTCTGGACACATTCATTGTGGAGATGGCAGTTGTGGTGGTTTAGTAATGAGATCCGTCTTGACTGAAGGAAAAGGATTATGGCTCTCATTTGGTCCTGAACCAGAGATTCCATACAGCATTTTACTTGAGATATACAGGCAAAAACTCAATTTTCAGGTCCTGAGTTAATTTTCATCTATATTACCGTATCTCTTCTTTAACACGAATATAATAAAATATAATAAACTTAATATATATTAGATGGTATGTATAGCCTGTAAAAAATTGCAGATATAATTTTTGCTATTTTTTTAAGATTATTTATTATTAAAAAAGTAAATATTGAAATATTCTTTAATAAGTAAAAAAACTCTCATGCTCTGCTCACCAAGGCTGCATTTATTTGATCAAAAATACAGGAAAAAAATGAATATTGTTAAATATTATTACAATTTAAATAATGGTAATATAATGGTATATATGTGGTCATATACTAATATACTAAATAATACTTTAAAATGTAATTTATTCCTGTTATACAAAGATGAATTTTCATCAGTCATTACAGTCTTCAGCGTCACATGATCCTTCAGAAATCATTCTAATATTCTGATTTATTATCAATTTTGGAAACAGTTGTGCTGCTTATTATTTTTTTATTTTTTTTATATCTGTGATACTTTTTTTTAATGAGATTTATGATGAGTTTAAAAGAACAGCATTTATTCCAAATAGAAATCTTTTCTAATCTTGTTTTTACTATCACTTTTTTATGTACTGTAACACATCCTTGTTGAATGAAAGTATTCATTTCTGTCAAAACAGAAAAAGAAAGAAAATGTTGAAAACATTCGAAATATGCGACAGCAAAAACTGCTTAAATTCACAGGGCCCAGGACAATCCTAAAAGGCCCTTGACAAAAACAGAAGATGCTGCTGCTTGAGTCTTGAGTGTTTGTATGTCTTTGCACGTCTCTTACATCAGCGAGGGTCAAACCGCTCTTACAATTCGATTTAAGCCTTATGTTACAGTTCCTAATGAAGTTACGAGCAGATTGGAAAGGAGCTCCATTTAATTTACTCATCAAAGGCAATTTTTCTTGCATTTGGTGCTGCTTGAGTTTTAATTTTAGACCCTGGTTGATCGTATTCAATAATTAGGTATAAAATACTGCTGGTTGCAGTGATGATACATGTGTGTAGGCTATATATCTAGAAAAATCCTGCCTCGTTCTGGTTTGGAACATTTGATGAATCGCTATAAATATCTAATAGAGAACAAATGAACTAATTCTGTGTGCTCCTTATTATTTCCCCAGACTCACTTCCATTCTGGAAATTGAAATAGAAGAAGGCATGAATACTGTGCGCACTGAGAGGAGAGAGGAATATTGGTTGGGAGGGAAGCCCTGCTTTAATCTCCCTCAGCTAATAGGGCTTATTTTATTTCTCTTCTATTTAATGAGAATGGTGGATCTTTCATAGGGCCGATCAAATTAAACTGTTCTTTAATTACAGCCGAGCTTGTGGAGAACCTCGAATCAATAGTATGTTTGTGTATCTGTGTTTGAGCCCAACACAAGAAGGATTTGAAAGGCCCTTCACTTATCATTATTTAAAGGGGTCATAGCTTTCACCGTGGACGAAGCGGAGTCCAGCCCGGGGTCGTCACATGTGGTTGACGCTGTGTTTCGTTGTGAAAGCTAAACTACTTTGTTTGGTCTTCCAAAAGAGGACGATATCTGCTTCGTCATGCCTGGAGCTGATCCGTGCTGGTTGCTGAGGAAATGCATCAACTGTGGTTGCCGCAAGCCCGTTAGACGCTCCTTCGTCGAATCCGCCGACCACGCCATTCTCAAGCCCGCCCGCCTCTGCTCACTCAAACCGGCCTCCGCTCACTCTAGCCCCCGGCCTCCGCTCA
>NW_015656001.1:952455-958921 GCF_001515625.1 Sinocyclocheilus rhinocerous | reverse complement strand
GGCCAATCACAACGCACTGGATAGTTGGTTAATCAGAGCACACCTCGCTTTTCAGACCGGTGAGCTTTGTAAAAATTGAAGCGTTTCAGAAAGGCAGGGCATAGAGGAGAAACAATAATGTACAGTATGTGGAAAATAATGTGTTGTTTGAACCTTAAACCGCATAAACACATTTCATTACACCAAATACACAAAATAATGTTCTTTTTAGCAGCATCATATGACCCCTTTAAGAAATAATTTAATGACCTGCTGGTTTTTGAACTTCCATGCAATTACAGCACAACAAGGACTGTCCTTTAGCTTCTGTGTGCCATTTTGTAGCTCCTGTGTACAGTAGCTCATCTACAAATGAAAAACATCACCAAACCCATATATTTATTATATTTTCAGTGGAATCAAATACTATATATTTTCCATATAATGTTCATACTAGTGACCAGAAGGACTGAAAAAAACTATGAAAGTAGCCCATATGATTTGAGCGCTGTATTACAAGTATTCTGAAGGCAGCTTTGTGTGAGGTTCTTATTCATGGAATAATGTTCTAAATTTCTCTTTTTGAATTCCACATAAAAAAATAACATCTTGGACTGACATGAGGGTGAGTAAATAATGACAGAATTTTTTATTTCGGACAGTAGTGTTGTTGTTAATTTAAAGTAAAACTATTAAAAATCTATTCAGTTATTGAAATTACAAAAATTTTAGATGAAAAATATCAAATGAAAAAAAAACTTAAATGAAAATTAGAACATTTAGCTCGGCAGCTAACTTAAGTAACTAAAGAAGTAATAGTACTAACTGATAGTAAAGGAGTAACTAAAACTGAAATAAAAATCTATTAAAGCTATATAGAAATATTTTTAAAAACTAATAAAAATGGAACATTACTAAAACTGAAAATACAAAAATAAAAGCAATTCAAAATTTTAATGAGTACTACAATATAATACTGCTAAAATGACACTGATATGGTGAATTACTCCATAGTTCCTGCACTAAAATGACCAAAAAGAGAAATGAAAAAATACCAGATCAGGAAGAGGATGAAGAAGCTGACCTCAATTGTTTCATCCATCCATCAGATGCCCCTTCATTGTGCTCAATTTTCTTCTAAACGCAGCTGTTTTGACCAGACGTCTGGACTTTCAAGGTTCTGTGTTACTCTGATGATAACTTTCATTTGTTTTCACAACAAAGGGAAGTCTTTTATCGGTAGTTGAATTCATGCATGTCATATATTGTTGCCAACTCAGCTGGGCTGAACATGGCACAAATCTATGAGTGTACAATATTATGGTTGACCAGCAGAGGGAGTTTCACTTATTTACGTTTTTGGGGATCTTGGGATTTTGGGATCTGTGTAAATTTGGCCTGAGAGGCACATTTCATTTGTCACCCCTTGGGATGTAATTAACTTGATGAATTAAAAAGACACTGCGTTTAATATATATATTAAAAGTACATTCAATGTCTCTAATGAATATATATATTTGTCTATTTTGGTCATGATCATGAATATATATTTTATATTAACTCTATATTTAATAATATTTAACCAACTGTAGATGTTTGCAGTTACTTCACTTAGTTGTGAAGTGTGACATACAAATTCTTAAAAATTACAGATATTCTGTGTGGTCTTCATTCACTTGTATTGTATTGAAAAGAATGAATGTGATTCAAAATTGGTAACACTTTAGTTTAGGGACCAATTCTCACTATAAACTAGTTGCTTATTAGCATGCATATTGACTGTTCATTAGTATAAAGCACATTATTCTGCAGCATGACCATATTTTAGATCCTAGAATCACTTCTCACCTAAACCTAACAACTGCCTTACTAACTATTACCGTATTGTCCCGAATATAAGACGATGTTTTTTTTTCTTGGAAATACATCTGAAAAAACGCGGTCGTCTTATATTCCGGGTCTAGACTTTGACATGTCAATAATTTTGTCACCCCTTGGGATGTAATTAACTTGATGAATTAAAAAGACACTGAACAATCTTTGCAATCAGCAGTGGCTCTCATATCATCAGATGAGCTGTATAGATGTCGTTGGGGAGGTGGAGATCTACTGATTCCCTGCAAGCTGTTTATCAAGTTAAAATATAATTGAGACTCTCTGCATAATTACAGCATGTTTGCCTAATTTACCCCCTCTGAATTCAAGGTTTACTGTTATTTTGGCGATCATGAGATAGCAGTGTTTGCTGGTGTGTTTTGTTTGTGTAACCACAATTCAAAAGTGTCCGAGGCAGATAAAATCATATAGGCCTAGCATACCATGATTTTCTGTCAGAGCTATTTTATACTTTTGTTAGTGTATGTAATGTTAGTGTAAAAAAAGTATGTGTTTATTTACTGGGTCATTAGTATCACACTTGCAAGATGCTCCAATAAATATGAAGATATGAAGACATTACTTGAAATGAATATTATAATATTTAGGCCTATATAAGCTTCCCTTACTATATTAAAAAACTGTATTAGCCTATGTTGTTTTAAACCCTACGAATTTACGAACTCAAAACTAGCCAGTAAACATAATTGGCCATACTCTTCAAAACAGTAATTTGGTGTTAACTTCAAACAGTGCGTTATTTCCACATAAATGTTGCTTCAATAATTTTTCCCCTCAGGCGTTTTCACTGTACACGGCTACCGACGCGACGTGACGCGTCTGTCGCGCGTTTAATCCTGACGTCGCAGGCAGTCGACCAATCACAGTCTTTGTTTCCGTCAGCATTCCATCACTTGCAGCGTAGAGAAGAGAGCGTTTTGGTCGCGTCGCGTCACGTTGCGTGCGTAAATGTAGCGCAACAAACGGCGAAAAGTTCAGCAGCTGCTGTCAGTTTCAGTTCCTGCTTCTGCTCGCGTGTTTCACAGTCTCCTCTGGGCAAATGACTCGGCGTTATTGCGTTTTTATTGCTTTTTAAATGTTTATGCTTTGGGGAAGATCTGAATATGGATTATATTCAGTCGTTCAGAGACGCGATCACTGGTAAAATCTGGCCAGTTACCGTGAGAGAAATTCAGTTTAAAGACTACTCTGATGCAGAAACGCCTCTGGAGAACGCGCATGAAACACACACTGCAGGTATTAGTTTTGTGTTCCTCTCAAAAGTTTTACAAACGGGTTGAAATGTAACAGTTGTTGAGCGCCTGTAAATATTGACAGTGCAACATGGCTGCAGTACTACAGTGAGTTATTATTAAGAGAGTTTTACGTGTCAGCTGCTCTCCTGTGCATTTGCATTGCATTTGACTGTTGAACTTTTGTGAGGAAGAGTTAAGAGTTCATATCCTGGCTTTACAGTACACGTAGAAGCATTTGGTATTGTAAAGTTTACGCATTGTTGCTCAAGTTTTGTTTGCTCAGACTCTGCTGACACATTCATGGTTCCTTATTCATTATTTAAATAAATAAAAAAAAAAGGTTTTTAAAAAGCCTTTTTCCAAAAGGTACATCTGGAAAAAGAGGGGTCGTCTTATAATCAGGGTCGTCTTATATTCGGGCCAATACGGTAATAAGCAGCAAATTAGGAGTTTATTGAGGCAGAAGTTGTAGTTAATAGTTAGTTAATAATGAGAATTTTTAGTTGCAAACTAAAGTGTGACCAAAAAAAAACATATTTAGCATATAATGGATATTAAAAAGTCATGCAGATTTAGAATAATGTAAATATGAGGAAATGGTTTTGAATTCATTGATTCATTGATTTAAAAAAAAAATCACAAACCAACTGATAAAGCAATGGAATTCTGTTGGTCAAACTCTGTAGGAACCCTTCACATTACCGCGGGAAGTAGGGGTGCTGAGGGTGCTGCAGCACCCCCTGGAGTGTAGCCCGCGAAAAAATGGGGGTGCTGGGGGTGCGGTGTTAAAAATAAATGAATGAACAATATGTAATACAAAATAAATAATATTCATTTTATTAATTAGTATATTCATTAAAATTCATTGAAAAAAGTAGCCTAATCCTATAATGACAAGAAGCAACGGTTAAATATGAGTTAAGTTGAATCAAATTGACTGTGAAAGTCGTTTCAACTGATTAAACGTATTAAACTGACTTAAAAAATCATTTGTTGCCATGACCCCCCCTCGGTTTTATTTCTCAGCCCCCCCAGCTCAAAATACGTTCCCGCGGCTATGACCCTTCATATTGTATTGGCACTTATAGATTATGACTTCTCCACCTTAAAAATAGTCCATGTATACATGTCTGAAGTGCAGCTTTGTAAAGAAGCCCCAAGTGCTGTGAACTCTTGCATCGACAGCAGACTCTGTGTTATGTATTCCTGTCACAGTGGGCTGTGAGTTAATTGCAAGGACTAATTATGCCAGAGGATGGCTGGGAGGCATGATGATATATGCTGTATGATGATAGACGTGTTTCATCCAGTAGAGATTTTGCAGTCCTGTTTATTCTGCAGTAGATATAAAAGTGCATATACAGTAGTTTGTGTTTTAATATTTTTAAATGTCATTTATTCCTGTGATGGCAAAGCTGAATTTTCAGTAGCCAATTATTATTCATGAAATAAATAATAACTGAATTTTAAATAGCAAGTTTTGATTCATCTAATGCGTCCTTTCTGAATAAAAGTATTAATTTCCTTTTTAAAAAATCATACTGATTCCAAACTTTTGAACGGTAGTGTATAGTATATTAATAAACATGTTTTTTGGTTGCATTTCCAGAGCTATCTTGTGTTTACTGTTACATTACCTTGACATACTGTAAGATTTTGGTCATACAGCCCAGTTCTAGGCCAGAGAAGAGTCAAATGCAAGGATTTGACTGCTGTGAAATTGCCAAAGTACAGGAAATAGCACTGCACCATCAGTTCACCACAACCTTCAGTTAGACACATAAAATGATAACTGCAGCAGACAATATTGCTGTCCTTACCATTTGACACTTATCAAAGCGGTGCAATGCTGATAGCACCATGTAAGCCTATTTGCATAAATGGATTAAAAAACACAGAGATAAAAACAAATGGAGCTCATCCTTGTGTAAAGAGTAACTGACTGTAGGAAATCACATTTATGTATTGCAAAATTAAGCATTGCTTAAATACAGTGGGGATTGATGGGTGTTTCAATTTGGCATTTTTTAAATTTAAAGCAAATATTTTTCATTAATTAATATTTATAATCATTATAAATATTAGAAACATGATCAGAGATTTTCATTAATTAGTCATTAATAATATGATATCAGCCCCAATGCTCCGTGTTGGAATTTCAGAAGTCATTCTATTTGTAAATGTGCATGCACTCCCAAAACAATGAAATAATGGCACAGCGTTTTCTGAAGCGCCTCTGGCCCCTCATTACGGGAGAGGAACCGGTCTAAAGAATGAGTGGGCCGCACTGATGCCGTGCTGGAAGCGCAGGGAGTCCATTAGCATACATCTGCACTGGCTTTAGACGGACGTGGGAGGCACAAGACGCATCCTGCTTTTCTCTAGATCACCCCCAAAGATGAATGGGGTGTGTTTTCATTACTGAGTTAAGACTAATTCCTCGGCGCATTAGCCAGTACTGTGCTGTGACAACCCAAGAGGTCATGTGTGGATGCCAAAACGGGTAGAACTGAAGCTAGCATGGCATGACTGCTCATGTGCTGATTTTATCTGTAAAACTACCTGTCTAACTGTCCTAGGACACGGCTATTATGATAATGCTATATATCACAAAAGTCTTTTTTCACTTATAATAATAGTCATCAGGATGCATTTTTAGTAATTTCTTAATTATGTAATGTTTTTTAAATCTATTAAATGTAAATTAAAATGTATGAATATTAATGTAATTTAATAAATTAAACAATGACAAAAAAAATGCATCCTAATGACTGTTTAAATAATATAAATTAAATTGTGATATTCATATATTTTAATGAATGTAGTAAATGTTAAATATAATTTAATAATATTTATTGTATTTACATGTATAATACATTAAACAAATTTATTAATAGTGTGATTTTAGTACTATTTAGATCAAATTATAGTTTGAATATGAATATTTTAATTCACATTTAGTGCATTTAAAATGTAATTTAATGTTCTATAATTAACTATATAATAATATTATTTTCATATTAAAATGATATAATTATTATATTTTTCTGTATATGATGCATTAAATGTATTTATATTATTTTAGTACCATTGAGACACTATTATTGTTTTTTTAATGTCTATATAGTTTTTATTCATTTTTGTTTCAGTTTTAGTGATACTTATTTTAGTACATCAAGTTAAACTAAATAAAATTGTTGTATTGATAACTAACTGAAATAAGTTTACTTTTTTAACGCTTTTATTTTATTTTTCAGATAAAGTTTATTTTTATTACAAGTTCAAAATAGATCAAAAATTAGCCCGTGAGCATCATTTTGCCAGCACGGGTCACATACTGTATATATGTGTATGTG
>NW_015656001.1:950801-952359 GCF_001515625.1 Sinocyclocheilus rhinocerous | reverse complement strand
CGAAATGAAATGAAATGCATATTTTGCATATTAAATGTTTAACAAATGAAGGATACGTCATCTCATTTGATTACTTTCTGTTTTGTTTGGAACTTGGATGCAAACCAAAAGGAAAATGAAACATTAGCATTGACTCCATGGACATCACCTTTGAACTTCATTGATTGCTCGAAAGCGTTGTGGACCCAGCGGTGTTTATTTTACGCTCGTCTAGGCTAAATGCTAAAGTAGTAGGGAGGGTTGACACTCAGCGGATCAAACTTTGCCCTCTGTTCAATAACCTTTTAAATTCTGACTAAGCATCCAGGCCCGGTGTGCGTCAAAGGCAGAGGGAGCTGTTTACCTGCAGCACAGCGGCTGATCTTTCAGCTCCAGCCTGCGCTCTGGGGCTTTTTTTTTTTTTTCCCTGACCTGCATTATTTGTCCTGCTTTCCCAATGGTGGATAAGGATTTAGCACTAAAGCTGCCACATGCAGTGAGATGAAGAATAGTTCAAGTGTCTCTGCTAAAGGGAAGTGTTGAGCTAGATGTCACGTTTCATCCCAATGTGCTCTTTAGTCATGCCAATACATTTGAAGAAGACTCATTTTTTACTTGTGCCGTGTCATGGCCCCGCCCCCTCCCACATGAAAATCTGGAACACAATGCATATGTTCCAAGTAGCATACTATCATACCACTATATTTGTAGTAGACTTGTGCCGGTATTCGGTAATGCGATATATCACGGTAATGAATATGCACGATATTGTTATCGTGGCCACTTCTAAATACCGTGAATAATTATATATAACAAATTATTCAGAATTTTGAATGCATTTTAAGAATACTTTTCCCATAAACTGGTCAAAATGCACAACACCGCCGTATGCTGCATGAAAGATGCGTGCGCACTCTGACCTAAACAAGCACGGACGAGAAGCGCATGGCGGAACATGATATATATAGTACTTGTATTATTTATGTGCTTTATATACGTGTTATTTAACTGCATATTACCAAGCTGTATATTCCAGGCTTATATTGTTGTTGTGTTCTCCTTCATTTTCATTTAGTTTTTTCTCTTTTGTTTTTTTCCTGCAAAGGGACTGCCGATGAAAATGAGCCTTTTGGCTATTTTGGGTGCATTTACAATTTTTTGAATGTTGATTTATGTACTTTGTACTTTTTTTATATAAATAATAAATTATATAAATATTTACATTTTTTAAATTTTTTAATTGATTTCTCTTATATGATGTGCAGAGAGACTCTAAATGAATCCCTGAATAATTTTTGCACTGGCTCGTTTAAATGAATCATCTGATTCATGTTACACAATATTACAAAATGATTCCTGATATGATAACTCAGTGACTACGTTTACATGGACATCAGTAATCTAATTATTTACCTTATTCTAAATAAGCCAATATTATGATTATGGTGTTTACATGAGTTTCTTTTAGAATATTGCTTTCATGTTCCCGTTTTACATGTTATAGTACATAGTTCGATTAATGGCACACGTCATTACGTCCCACGTGACGCCATCCGACGTCCCCTCCGGAATTTCACAT
>NW_015656001.1:946518-947690 GCF_001515625.1 Sinocyclocheilus rhinocerous | reverse complement strand
ATTCTAATTTGTGTTTACTTCGATTATGACTTCAGCCGGATTAAGGTACTCAAAAATCTCTGTTTACATGGTAGATTCTTAATCAGAGTATTGTCTTAATCGTATTAAAATCGGAGTATTGTTGTCCATGTAAACGTACTGAGTGTCACTAGCTAAATTAAAGCTGCAGCTGCAGTTTATTATTGCATGCTGTTTTACATAATTTTTTTAACACTATTGGCACTAAACAAAGCCATTGCCTTTTTCCTCTTATTTTTTTAGTTATATTCTTTGACAGAATACTTTAATAATTAATGATTCGTGTTTAATCAACAAATATCCCATTGTTCAATTCATTATTCAGCCTTCCTACCAAACTCTGATATCTTCAGCGGTTCTCAGACACTCACATTAAGAGCAGAGTTGAACTCACGACAGCAGTGTAGCGGCAGACTTTAGCCACTGCTTTATTTGATTTGCAAACTAAATAGTGCTCACTAAAGCAATAACTGAGTGGATGGAGGGATCTTGCTGCGATTAGTCACCCTGGAGTGAGTGCTAATGAGAGGCTCTGGTGCGGTTGACACACATGGAGCCACTGACAGGATCGGGGTTTGATTAATTGACCTGGGGTGGGTGTTAATGAGGGAAAGGAACAGGCCGTGTGAAGTTCAGCGTCTCCCCTGACGCAGAATTCAAACTGCAGTACTAGCAAACACACACACACCAGCTACTGTGACAGTCTGGGCCGTGACAACTGCCGGGGACTTTGAGCTGTTCGGTTCAGTGAGCAACTTTGCCATGTTTTTCCCATAGCTGTTACTTCTCCCTTTGCTAAAGGAGTCATATGATGAAACCGGATTCATTGTAAGTCTGATGTACCATGTAGACATACTCTAACAACTTATTCTAACATTAAAACTAAGCAATAACAGCTTGTTCAGAAATCATCTTGGTTATGATGTCACAGCTAACAGTAATATGACTGGCCTCTCCACATATATTCGCAACTTTCTGTTTTAGGTGAGAAGTCATGACAAAAGAAAAAGAAGTTTTTAGGCAGGTTTAAATCTAGACCAAATGTGTTTTTTTTTTAAAATAAACTGTAAATGTAAAATTCCATCTGAAATTTTTGAAGAAGATTTTTTTCCCTTCAAAAAATATAAAATAATTATACTCTCTCTCTCTCGCTC
>NW_015656001.1:933834-946131 GCF_001515625.1 Sinocyclocheilus rhinocerous | reverse complement strand
TTTTTAAATAAATATTTTATTTATATATTTATATTTATAATAATTTATATAAATAAAAAATGGATATATAAATGCATTTTTTCTAAGCTGGATTCAAAATGAATTTGCTTTTAAAAAATAATGCCACAGTCTGAATGGTAGCAGTCTCAGTTTATAGGCTACTGATCGTTATATTTATACTGATTGGTTTTTTTTTTCTTGTTTTTTTTTTACTCACACACAGACACAGTGTCTACACTGAACGTGACAGCTGTACAGAGACCCGTTTTAAATACATTTAGTAGCAGAGCAACTGCACGCGATTTTCAGTGCTGGAAATCCGTTTATCCTTTGTTGAAACTTCCGCGGCGTCGTGGAGAGCACAGGTCACGGTTGCTTAGCAACGGCAGAAGCCACGAAAGCACAAGCTCCTGAGCGCTTTGGAAAGAAGGAGAAAGTGGCGCGACTGGCGTTTTCCCATGCGTTTTTAGGCGCGACATGTGAATGGCCCCAAAGTCTGTCTAGACTGGACGTGACAAAGCGACCGTTGCCATTTGAATTTTGTGTCAGTACGTCATAAAGAGAACGCGACATCAGTTTACTGTCGGGGATTTGTCGTGCTGCGCCGCATACAGTGTAGACAGCATCATTGATTATAATGGGTTCATTGTATTTTGTCGCGTCGCACCGCGCCGCTCGCATCCAGTGTAGACACGGTGAGAGCCACGCAGATGCACGTGAACACTGAATTCTGTTCACTTCTGCGTCTATTTGTGCCTGAAATACTGTGCTCTGCAAGTATCCTTGTAAACGCAGTTGCTTATGGCTTAGGTGAAGGGAAACAATTGAGAAAGAAAATGGATGTGTAACAGTATATTGGTTTACAGCAGTTTAATGTTCCTGAGGCTTTCTGTGTTATGAATGTTAATCAAACAACAAAACACAAAGAAAAATCACTTTTGTAGCTTTAACACAGATTTATTAGATTTAATTAGCTGATTAATGCTGATTTACTCACCTACAAGTTTTTTTTCCCCTAAATAAACTATTCAAGTCATGTGGTGATTTTTTTTTTCATATCGCAATATATATCGCAGAAAAATCAAATATCGCAATGTGAGTTTTTTCCAATATCGTGCAGCCCTAGATTACACGAATGCTGTGATTATATTACATAATGTGTGTTTAAATGTAAATACATGATGCACTGCCACTGTTATGGACACTCTTATCAGTAATATGTTGCTAATACATGAGCTTCGTGAGGCGTCTCAGCTTTTCTGTGAAGAAAGAATCTGAACTTCAGAACGACATGCAGTCATACGAGCAAAAGCATTAAAAATCATGCTAATTTATAATAGGCATGTATTTTACAGTCAGAATAGCGTGTTATATAGTTCATACTAGGACAGTGTGACTGTTGGTTACATAATGCATTTACACTATCACTGTAATCATAAGAGCCTTTTCATGCCTATAGTTTCTCGAATCTGTAGCTGGATGTCGAACACGGCTTCACTTCAAGAGTGTCAAATATCTCAGCATTATACAAGTTGAGTCATCCTCCGCAGCGAATGCTGTCACACAATTGCATTTATTTATATATTTACAGTATGTTGGTTTGTCTCTTCATCAGTAAAGATGGAATATCAATCAAAAATAATAATATTGTCATTACTCATCCTCATGTTCTTGCAAAGTGCTGTTTTTTCTCCTTTTGTGTTTGAAAAAAATAACAGCATACATTTAGGATGACATGAGGCTCTTTTTTGGGTGAACTGTCCCTTTAAGTCTGAGCTTGGAATAGTGAATCAGATTGTTTGTTCATTGTTGTTAAAATGAAGTCATCTCATTCCAGCACTCTGTGTGTGTGTGTGTGTGTGTGTGTGTGTGTGTGTGTGTACCACCTGCTTATTATGATGGGGCACTTGTTTCCAGCACCATTCTGAGCAGTAAATGAGAGCGGTCTAAGAATAACATCCGCCGGGTCGTTGCAGCTGCCACTAACACAAGCCTGGTTGTTTTCTCTGTCACGCTGAAGTTGGTCACATGCATTCTGCACCCTTGTGTGATAACAACACCCAAATAAGGAACACACAACAAATACATAAAAATACATTTTCTTCAACTTTGATTGCAGTGTCAGCTTTGTAATGTCTTTTTTTTTTTCCTTACTCTACAACTTTGCTTTGTAATTCAGCATGCACTGTTTGAGATACCTTGCAGACATGAATGATACCTCAAATCATATTTTTCTGAATTTTCAGCATCATTACTTCAGTCTTTGGTGTCATGATCCTTCAGAAATCATTCTAATATAATCTAATATGCTGCTTTGCTGCTCAAGAAACATTTCTTATTATTATCGGTTGAAAACAGTTGCGCTGCTTTTTTGAAACTCTATATATTTTATATTTATTGTATTTTTTATTAGAAAGTTCAAATGCATTTATACATGCAGCTTTTATTTGAGATAGAAATGATTTTAACGATGTAAACGTCTTTACTGTCACTTTTTGTCATATTGTCATATTAATGTGTCCTTGATTAGAAGTACTCATTTTTAAAAAATAGTAAAATCTCTTATGAAAATAATATATTAATTTGTATATTTGTTTAAATATTATTATGCTTAATTAAAAAAAGTAATTATAGGTATAAGTAATTATATATGATTATATATAATGTAGATATATGTTTATTTACAATTGTAATTGGATCATTTGGATCATTATAAGCCATACTATGTTATATGTTTGGCATATTGTGGCCTGTACATGTACAAACCCCATTCATAGGTATAAGCTCTTATGCTTTATCACATCTCAGTGGTTAAAGTCTATGAATTTGCATACTTCACTGATAAATGATCCTCAAGACTGGGTTAATGTTTTTAATATAACTGCCATAGACCATCAGAACTGCGTTTTTGAGAGCTTTTACTGCTTGAAATCATAAGTCTGATGTACACGTGTTTTTGTTTTTTATTTAATGAATGTGCATGTACAATTAGTGTTACATTTGCAGACAAAATAGGTAAAATGTTACAAATGTATCTGGGTCAGGAATAATATTATTTCCTTTGCCACTGAAAGGAAAAAGAGAACAGCGTGTGTCCTTGTCCCATATTTCCCACCTGTGTTGTGTGACCACTGAACGCTAGTTCTTATTAGCAGTGGCCTTTATATTTAGAGCACAAAATGCTAGATAATCAGTGAGCCACAGTACAATGGCTGTGTTCCAAAACACAGTGAGCTGCCTATGTAGGCAGCATTATAAGACATCATAGATGCAAATGTTGTTCCAAAAGTGTGATTTATGTGCCACTGCCTGTGAAGAGTGTTCCAAATCACTGACTTATAAGGTTTAATTTGAGCTGGGATGCTGCATATGTAGAAAGCAGTGCAGCTCTCTGGACTTGTGAACAGACCCAACGTGTCATGAGTACTGAGAACAAATGCATATTTATTCAAGAGATTTGTCATATTTTGTTGATGGAGAGACACCAAATCCATGGTCTCTGTGACCATGTCACAGAGACCATGGATTTGGTGTCTCTCAAACACACATTGGGCTCTTTGTTTAGATTCGATGTGGCAGCTCTTATCTCAGCATGTGAAAAGCCTGGTTCAGACGATATACACACACATGTGAGGGTTAAATTCTAGACAATTTAACCGTTTTTCATGGAACTTATCTCTGCTGTGTGTTTGCTCGCTGTGTTTCTCTCTCTGACTCATTCCTCGGTCAATGCTGTTGTACTGGAGCACACAGACATTAGCATATTTTTGCAATCTATTATTGGGGTCTGAAAATATGAAATATATTAATTATACCCCAAATTCTCTGTTTAGTCATTTGAGTCATTTCAAAAATAATAAACATTTTAGATTTAAATGAACATAAATTTGTTTTTTAATGTTTTACACAGAACATGATCAGTTTTGACATTTCTGTGAAATACATTTTTTTTCTTGGGGGGAAAAAAATGGTGTATATATATATATATTAGGGGTGTAACGGTACACAAATATGACAGTTCGGTACGTACGTCGGTTTTAACGTCACGGTTCGGTATGATTTCGGTACAGCAGGGGGAAAAACTAAACTTTTGGGTTTTTTTGGGGGGTTTTTTTTCAATAAATGGTTTACTGAACAAGTTGCTCTTTCTTTAAATACATTCAGTTATAGTTTAAATTTTCTTAGTGATAAAAATCTACCTCAGCTTATGCTTAAATCTATAGGGAGCCCTTTTACATTATAAGGTTACAATTAGCAGAAATTGAAATCTACTCGCTTATACACACTATATTCACATAGTCACGTAATGCTGATGTTGTTAACATTAACAATTTGAGAATAAAGTATAACAATAATAATAATTTGAACGGTTTGATGTGATATGAGCTAACCGATCTTTAGATTTAATCACCATTGGTAGCGAGATTTATGGTAATGCTTTTTTCCTCAGTTGGTCAGAACAAACGTGGCAGACTTGTTACTTACTTGTTCAGATGGCAATATACGGTGAAAATTCTTATTTGGGTCATATTCCAAGACGTAGGCTAGAATCTGTGATTGCGAAGTACAGTAAATATCCACACCGGTGCGGTGACTGACAGCCACACATACTCTTCAGAACATTAGATTCATCCGCGCTGGAGCCGTGCCGACTCCCAACCCACGCAAGCTAGATAATTTCGCACACAGCTGCAATTCCAGGTTTTCAAAAAGAGATGGCGACAAAGAGGCAAAACTTACGGACTGCAGCTTTAAATGAAACAATACTCTAATATAAACTAAAGCTGCCAGCAGGTGGCGGTAAATGTCTTTATGAGTCATTCATTAGATTCGTTCAAACAGCTGATTCATTAAGGAATTCAGTAAACGGCTCTCTTTATGAATGTGCTTTGAATAATTGATTCACCCGATTCGTTGAAAACGCAGATTCATTCAGAAACTAAACGCCACTGTGTTGCTCGGAGACACACAACAATTCTGCTGTGGCTTTATAGGTAATATTTTTGTTGGCAAAACTGAGCAAAAACACACAATATTGTGTTTAAAATTAGGGATGTAACGATTAACCGCGAGCCGGTTGAAAATCGATTCAAATATGTGACGATTCAAATCGGTTGAGATGCTAAACAAATCGCGATTCATTTAGGTGTAGGAGTTTATATGAATGCATGTCTGAGGGGAACTTACTGTCTTTAGAAAAGTTTAGATGGTATTTTCTCTTTTCATCTTGCCTCTGTATAAAGCATATTAAAGTTCATCCAAAAAGTACATCCCTATTTAAAATATAACAGTATTTACTGAACTGTTGTATGAAATCACATTTGCACTCGATATATTCGGTACAAACAGCACTAGTGTGATTGCTCTCGCTGCTCGTGTGATATCGCTTATCATATAAATGAGACAAAAACTCATACAGGAGCATTTTTGCCCCAATATCTTGAATTTTAGGGGGCGGGACCAGTGCGCTAATCGCGGTAAAATATTTTAATCGCGTTATTTTTTCATAACTAATTAATTAGTTTAACGCGTTAAACTGAGAGCCCTAATATATATATATATAGCAAGCAGCTTGAAAGTTTGAACGATGCTCAAGACATGAAAGAATTTCACCTTTTATATATATATATACACATAAATGAGTCTGTGTGTATAGAACACAGACGTATATTAAAAGAAAATTAAAGAAATATGTTCAAAATGCTTTAGTACACTTTTTATTTTATTTTATTTTATTAACCCTTCAGTTACGTTCTGCCCAGACTTCCTGTTTCATTTTAAAACGTCAACACAGGAAGGGAAACTGCAGAATTCTTTTCAGTTCCCATCCAATTCCAAATTCCTGAGCCTAATTACAAGCAATAATAACAGTACTGTTTACTGTAGAAAATACTGTTTATGTCTCTGAATGTGGGAATCACACATCATCCTTTGAATCAGTGCAGATCAGCTTTCTAAATGTCATGACAATGTGTTTTAGAGTAATAAAGCTATTTCGGAGGCGCTCTATGAGACGTCTCATTCAGTGACATGTACTGTAAATACAGAGAGATCAGCCACTGTCGCTGTTTGTCAGGTTATGCTCTCAAACAGAAGCGTGAAAGCGCTGGATAAAAGATCAGTGTTTGTATCAGCGCTTGCACTGGCCTGGTATCTTTCGCTGCCGTCACTTTGGTGTGAGCACAGAAATAGCAAGACGACTATGACTCATGGCTGCACAGCCAAGCATCTCTCTGTCACACTGTCACAAGTGCAGAACCTGTTAGATGGATTCTGGAGTTAATGTTAATGTGAAGACGGACAGACCACCTGAAGCAAAGTGAACATGTGGGGGAATTGCTAACATTGCTCTCATAACCCTGAACATACACACACACACCCATTAGGCTTGCCGCGATAGACGGTGTTGACGGTGATACCGGTATTACCGGTGTTGTCACACGTCGATTAACCGGTGGGAAAATTTCCTCACCGTCACAACCCTAACACCCATGAGACTATATGCATACACATTAGTTCTAGTGCTGGATATACATTTTGGTTTGATGATTGCAAACTGCATTTGAATGATCTGATATTGATCTTTTAGTTTTAATCTATGCCTTTTCAAATTTTCGTCTACCTAAACATTATTTGTAGCACACCTCCTGTTCTGTAGTTGTTGCTAATGTCTACAGTTCGTCTCTTTTTTTAAATGTCAGTTTATTTTTGTTTGTTTGTTTATACCAAGAATGAGTAGTTTGATGAATGCAATCAACTGCTATTTGTAAATGCTGTGTGATTATTTGTTTGTCTCCCATCATAATAAAATTTTTGAAATTTTGAAATGTAAATTTTTTGTTATGGAGGAAAATCACACTGTAGCATGGTCTCAAAAAAGTGAGCAGAGAGAGCAGATGGTGAGCAGAGAGAGTTCTTTCTAAAACATAAAAAATGTAGAAACCCCAAACTTTTGAACAGCAGTAACTAGGGGTTGACCGATTATCGGCCTGGCCGATTATCGGCCGGAAAACGCTGACGGAATCGCGGAATCCAGTCATATAAATGGAATATACTGTATGACGCGGAATGTCACGGAATGTGTCAAAGTTTGAATGAATTAAGTTGGTAGCATAATCTGATAGGTAGCATTATTTGTCAGAACACCAGCACACCAAAAATCATCCCCGCCACGGCTGCAGATTCTCAGTGACAACATAACGCCGCTCGCATCATCCACAAGGTTCAAAATATCGGTTATCGGTCTACTTGATCTGTAATAATCGGCCTTGAAAAACACAAATCGGTCGACCCCTAGCAGTAACCATTTTATGCTATTTAACATATGTAATATAGAAGTAATTTCCTGAACATATCTAATAGTTCTCGCAACAATTTTATTCCTCTAATAGTTATGGGCTTCAAAATGCACCATATTCAGAGTGTGCAAACCCAGATTAACTGATGTCAATAATACTGAATTGGAAAATCAGTGCCAATACGTAACATAGCCCTATTAGCTTTACCTAAGCCAGGCATTGAAATCGGTTTCAAAGACACACAGAATCACAGCACAACACAAATGTGATACTGTCAGGTGGCAGCACTACGTCTCTCTCTGTCTCTCTCTCTCTCAGAGGTCAGGGTGGTCTCGGTCTGTTACGGGGTTTGCAGCAGCAGGAGGCATTGCGAGGTGAAGACACATCGGCTGTCATTGTGCTGAGCGGGAGAGAAAGAGAGGGAGACAGTGGGGAAAGGAGGGAGGTAGACAGGGAGGGTGAGAGAGAGAAGCTGCGTTCTCTGGCTCACCGGAATCGCTCGTTCACACTCGCTGTTGACGGATGAGCCGTCGGTCGAGGCTGAGAGCTCGGCAGCTTGTGTCAAGCTGAGGGGAGAGCGGAACATGAACATAATGAGAACCTTCCCTCGCTTGCTTTCAGATACCGGCCAGAAGAAGACGCCGGAGAAGAAGGATGGAAGGCGGATGTCGTTCCAGAGACCGAAGGGCACCATTGAGTATTCCGTAAGTGGGAACATCAACCCCTTTGCTTGTTATTTCTGTGCATGTGCTGTGCGTTGTAGGCTTGTGTCTTGCAGATCTCATCCCGGTGCTGTTTACTCTGAGGATTTTTCCACATGTACCTGCGAGATTTCTGTGAGAGTTTGCACGAGGACTCTGTGTGTGTGTGTGTGTATCCACAGGGATGAATTGAGAGCAAGTGTGTTTCCATCAGCGTTTAGGATGGTCGCAGGTCTGCGTGCGAATGTTCTTATCAACATGCATTCCAGCAGAGTATTGCTGAATGACCTTCCTTTCTGCGTTTGCATTTCTATTGATTTGGCGAGCGCGTGTGCCGAGCGAGAGAGAGAGAGAGACCGTGTGAGCTTCGATTGTCTGTCTTAACAGCTTGTTGTGTTCTTGAAATGACCCTCAAATTCCAGCTGCGGGCAGAACGCTTCTCGTCTCTCTCCCTAGTAACAGAGGAGCGTGTGGGTTGAGACGAGATCTGGAGTTCTGCCTGGAAGTGGAACGAGACAGAGGAGAGGAAACTGCTGGCGGCTAGAGCTGTCATTTAGCCAGAAGATTGGAATCATACCGCTTTTCCACCAAAAACGGTGCCGGTGCTGATGCCGGAGCCGGCGCTCAGTCAGGGAATCTGGTGAAGTCTCTCAGAAACGGCCCATGTTTAAACTGACTAGGTCACTGTGTTTGTTTACAAATCTTACGGGTTTTGTTAACGTTAAAAGTAGAGATGTGCAATGTCCACTAATCAGGGCTATCTGAATGAATACTCGATTTGACTAATCGATGAATTTAAAGAAACAAAATGTAAAGTACAGCATGTTGTCAGCATGCTATTGAAATCACTGTAGCTAAAAATATTAAAACTAGATATGTTTATAAGAATAACGCTAAGTTAATCAACCTTCATATTCGATTAGTTGGTATTTGGATGCGCGGTAGACTAGTCAAGCATGGTGACCCATCCCTAATCCAAAGTCATTTAATTAAGCATCTTTTTTGATATCACAGGTTTCTTTTGTATGTATAGTTTGATTAAAAATATCAATATTGTCTAATGTTATTCATATATATTTTAATGTATTTTTAAATGTTGTTTATTCCTGTGATGGCAAAGCTATATTTTTAGCATCATTACTCTAGTCTTCAGTGTCACATGATCCTTCAACATTTAATTATACACTATTATGAAAACAGTTGTGCTGTTTAATATTTTTGTGGAAACCACATTTTTTCAGGATTCTTTGCATGAATGGAATGTTCAAAATAATTTTACAATTTATTTGAAATACAATTTTTTTTTTTTTTTTTTATGTCTTTAATGTCTTTTGTTCAGTTTAATGCATTCTTGCTGAATAAAAGTACTAATTTCTTTTAAAAAGAAATCTTACTGACCCTAAATGTTGGTGAACGTTGGTATATATATATATATATATATATATATATATGTAAATACATTTAATTCACCACTTTTCTGAGAAATTAAATTCTAAAGCGCTGCATAGTGTCAGTTTGCTAATGAAAGCATTGCTGCTATAAAAAAATATATATAATAAATAAAATAATATAAATGTATTTTAAGAAAAATATGAACTATTCAGTTGTTAGACTTCTAGTAGACTAATCAGCTATTGTGACCAATTATAATTGTGCCATTGTGACTTAATCATTCAATTCCGCATCGTTTTGATATCATGAGTTACTCTTTTCATTTTTTACATTTATAACAAATAAAAATTCAGAGCAGTTCATCAGTTCATACAGTTTGAGACTAACTGGTCTGACACCAGCACACTATCGGTGGAAAAGGGGCATCAGATTTGGTTCAAAACCGGCATCAGGTAGCTGTGGGATTGGATGCTGGTGTAGTTGATGTGCTCTGTTCATCAGAGTCAGTGTTACTGCTGCTGCTGCTGTCACAGTTCTGTTTCCAGACACTTCTGCTCTCCCCTCGGATCTGAGCAGGTTTCTGACACCCGTCTCCCCAAACACACGCTGAAGATCAGTCTCTGTCGGCCGAAAGTGATTGACAGGGCCTTTGTTTTCCTCTGCAGAGCGTGAAAAGTGCAAGGCGACAGCGGGGCATTTGTCACAGGGCATAAACGGCGTGTCATGAGGTTGTTTGTGGCGGTTGTTGGTGAAGGGTGTGTGGGGTTAACATGAGAGAGATGGCAGATATGGCACTCGTATCTCAGTCTTCCAGCTTGCCTTGCAGTCTTCCACTCCAAACCACACCACACCGCTGCAAAGATGGAATGATGGATGTGATATTGAGAAGATGTTTGGATAATTATTGGACATGATGCGTAACCCTGAACAGACAAATCGTCTT
This sequence comes from Sinocyclocheilus rhinocerous, assembly GCF_001515625.1. NCBI lineage: Eukaryota > Metazoa > Chordata > Actinopteri > Cypriniformes > Cyprinidae > Sinocyclocheilus > Sinocyclocheilus rhinocerous. The sequence continues at coordinate 935,797 of NW_015656001.1, read as the reverse complement.
TAAATGGATAGCCCAGCCAATAGTCTATATATGAATATTCTGTCATAATTTACTCACCCTCATGTCGTTCTAAACAGGTATGACTATCTTTTTTCTGTGGCTTCATTGTTTTTCTCTGTACATTGAAAGTCAGTGGGGTCTAGTGTTGATTTGGATCCCATTGACTTTCATTGTATGTGCAAAAGCAGTTCAAAAATTATTTGTAAACGATGACAGTGTTTTCATTTTGGGACACTTTCAGAGAAACTGCCTCCATAATTGTGAAAGCCTTGCCTCCTGCCACAGCTGATAGTCTTCATTGCTCTTTTCTCAAGAAGCAGTCTCGACCTCAAGAGGGGTTGAAGGAGAGCTAAACTATTGTAGCCCATCTGCTCAGTCACTAATAATGCTCCACAGGTCAGCGGGTTCTCACCATTGGCTGGTCTGTAGCCAATTAAAATGGTTGGACTCCAGGAAAGAGTGAGAGAGATTGAGATCTCATTGGAGAGAAACAGTGAGGATTCAGCGTCTGCTTTAATGCTTCCTGAGTCTGTTGATTCCTGTAACAGTCTAGAGTCATTGTAACAGCACTGAAGTCATGTAGTTAGTGATTAAAGCTTATAGTCTCATTATGCATGATGCATACTGTGCACAAAATCAATAGACTTTCTGTGCATATTTATAATTGCATTGATTTGTATTCAGCATCAGCAAATCATGCAAAAATCACTCCTAAGCTCTTAAAAATACATTTCTGACTGTACATGAAGCTCATATGATATTTTATCACAGGGCTGAGCTGTTTTAAATGCATTTAGGGTGAATGTGAAGAGCTTTAGGCAGTAAATGTTTGTGACCAGGCTCACCAGTTGCCCCTTGACCTCCTGCTGACATTTGCCAAAAGAGGCTATTGGGACATCAAGCTGGTACACAAGTACTGTGGAGATCCAATGGCTTCAGATAATACTTGGATATTTACCATAGTACAGAATGATTGTCATATTCATGTACCATGGTTTTTCAAAGAATACCATGGTATTACGATGTCCAAAGCACGGTTGATGTGTCTATGGTAAGTGCTGGCTCATCTACGTCCTGCGAAAGCGAGAGCGCCAACATCTTGCCAAGACTGCTGAGCTAAAATTAGTTCTTTAAGTGATCATCGACGCAGTTAGCCAGCGTGTGCCATGAGGGTAGTAATGACAGCGTCACTATGGCAACTCTCATGCCACGGCAGCCGTGATGTCCCACGCAGTATGGAGCTCATCTGATTTGACATTCTGCCTGATTGCACCGTTTGCTGGAATGTCATTTCCAGTTTGATGAGCTGTGTGTTCTGTACGAGTGTGAATCTCATGAAACCAAGAACATGCATGGATCATATTTCATCCCAAAAAATTTAAAGAAAGAAATTATGTTTTACATAATGAAAACAAAGCTTATTATAAGAACAAAGGTTTTTCATTGTAACAGTATTTTTATAACAATTATTATCATTACTGAAATGCAAAAGAAAACATTACTGTAATGCAAAAGAAGATTGATATGTAATTTAAAAAATAGTATAGAATATTATGTCATAATAAGATTAATCGATTAAAAGAAAAATCGCATCCAAAATAAAATATATTTAAATAATATACAGTATGTGTATGGAAGAATATTCAGGACTTTTTTCTAGGGATGCACCGATACCACTTTTTCCAGTACTCGCCCGATACCGATACTTTTATTTTTGGTACTTGCCGATACCGAGTACCGATACCAATATTTTATTGCATTTGTAAATTTTTAAAATATTGGGTACAGAAACCAAAAGAGTATGTATAATGTTATTTTGTTAACTTCATTTATCAAATAGATACAGTCAAACCAAAATTTATTCAGACACCTTCAACATTTCTCACATTATCACAGTTTATTCGCTATAGTTTAGAAAATGGTAATAACATATAACAAGAACTCAGAGTTCAACTGAGTCAGA
>NW_015656001.1:923761-932609 GCF_001515625.1 Sinocyclocheilus rhinocerous | reverse complement strand
GTTTGCATTTTCGCTTTCGCGAACGCACAGTGACTGCCAAATTTCAAATGAAAAAGCAAAGTCCATTTGCAACTGTATTTCCCATGTCTTAGGAGTTACGAGCCTGTCATATTTAAATAGCAATATTAATTACCACATTTGCTTTTTCACTCTCTCTGCGTCGTGCATGTAACCTGCCAAAACGGAATGGAATTGCAATTCCTTTTGCATTTGAATTTCCGATGTCTACACGGAAAGCTGTCAATCAATGTAAGGGGGTGGGACTATACTAGGGGGCGTGTTTGTATTGGGAGGTGACGTCACTCACAGACAACCGTGCCGAATCTTTGATCAATGGAGGTAATCGGTAAAGGCTCCACTAAAGGCAGCTGCTAATCAGTTCGTGTCTGTGTCAACGAACAGACAACCTTCTTGGCACAATACATAATTCTGTCTTTTTTACCCCAAATGCAGCGATTATCCCCTGCTAACAGCGGGAGCAACAACGGTACGCACGATTGGTCAATATTCACTATTAACCAAACGCTTCTCAACTGTCTCAACATCTCTCCCTGTTTCTCTCTGGTTGATTGATGCACTGTCTCCCTCATCTCCCTCACACCCAATTTAACTCGTCAGCTCATTAATAGAGACTTTAAGACCTGAAGTGGGTCAGAAAAGGTCAAAAGAGTTGAGAGAAAATATGATGCGTGTAAGATCCGCCTCACGTTCATCAGCGGCAGCTCTTAAAGAAATAACAGCCAAAACAACCTAATAACCAGCTGCTGTGATGTCTGATAATCAAAGGACAAAGAAAAAAAGAGGGGAAAAAAGAACTTTTATAGCTTTAAGGATTCATCTATATTTGATTTAGAATTTAGTGTTTGATAACTTTAGTTTCAATTTCTGTGTATTTCTGCTGAAGGGCACAGGTAAATATGACATTTATTATAATGGGTTTATGTGAAGATTGTTTTAAGTTCACTTAAATTAGAAGTTATTTTTTTAAAGTCTAATAAATGTTAAAATTGATAGCTCTCAATTATACTGTAATGTTGAATGGCTATAGTCAATGGTTAAATATTAGGTGGGGAGGGGCAATTTTATAGAGAAATCAGTGTTGGAATCATTGATACTGGCTTTCAGTCATAAAAAATGATGCCATTAAACAAATATTAAAAAATATACTGTCTTTGTTGTTTGTACATTAATTTGAAGATTGAATGTGAAATTATTGCAATATAAAAGTATATTTAAAAACTTAAATGTTAGGTGGGATTAATCGCGATTTTTTTAATTGATTGACAGCACTAATATATATATATATATATATATATATGTGTATATACATATATATATATATATATATATATATATACATACAGTATATATGTGTGTGTGTACTGTATGTGTATATATATATATATATATATATAATACCAATTATCGGTGCCGATATTACGCATTTTCATGGTTATCGGTCATTTTCAAAACCGTTTTGCCGATAAAATGATTTAAAAGCATTTAAAGAAAGTTAAATCGGCGTTGGCCTTGAAAAACACATTTGCTGGATCCTAATGGATGCCATATTATAAGATAACAGAATGCATAAATAAATTATTTACAAAACATATACACATAAATTTACAAATTTAAAAGAAATGAATAGAAAATAAATTTAAAGGGATATAATGCTGTGTAATAAAATGTACAAGTAGAGCAGTTTAATAATCAAATTATACACGCAGAAATGCAGAATATGGCTTCTGATGAGACGTGTGAGAACTCGTGGAAGCTGCTCCCAGCTTTAGGGTGGTGTAAGAGCTAAACACTGTCTCATGATGTTTGTAGCCAACCCTAGACATAACTAGTCTTGATCCTAATGACCTAAGAGTTTGACGTGTCTAAATTCAGAATGGGTGAGCCGTGTTTGAAGCCGTTGTAAAATGTGCCTCTGCCTGTGTCAAGTAGCTAAACAGCAGTGTATAGTTATAATAAAGAAGTATACTACTTGCCAGAATAATTGTTTATGTAGATTATTAACCTTGATACTCATATGTGTCAGGAAGCCAGTGTAAGGACTGATGCGCTCTGGTGTTTCTTTACTAGTTGTACATATTTTTGCATTAATTTATAGTTTTATTGTTGATTCTGTTGACATTGACTTGTATGCAGTAAACTACAAACTCAAACAAGAATGCATTTGACTTTCATTTGATCCATACACATTTCCTACTTCTCAGACGGAACCTTGAGCCAACCATGTCTGGAAAATGTTGAGTTTGTCTAGACTGTTCTGATGACTCTTACTGCTGTGTGTGTCTTTTTTTCCGAGCAGAAGCGACTGGCAACGGCTGACATCTCTACTGGCACCGCTCGTGTTGTATATTGGGTGATATTTTTATCCATGCCTGCCTTTAGAAAGAGGACGACAGACCTCAGCGGGACTTCCTGCTAAAGTCTGAGATTGAATTAGGAGGGAAAAAACACGGGCGAGAAGGATAGTGCACGTCTAGACCGCAGAGAAAATCATAAATTCACCATCTAACAACTACAGGCATTAGTGTCCAGTGAAGGCAGGTTGTGTTTGCTCTGAAATGAAGCATCCAGAAGCTACAAATAAATAGCCCACGGAAGAACCGTTTTCAAATGGCTCTCGCAGGGAATCAATGTTCTGTGTCAGACAGACGGGATGAAAAGACGCCGCTAGTGTGGGGGCACTGGGAATATCGACTACTGACGTTCCCATCTGGAGACGACCAGAAAACTTCTGTGCAAATTCTGGGGGGGGGGGGTTCTTTCATTTTCTAAGAAAAACAACTCACAGAAGTCTGATTCAGAGTAGGAATGGTATCAGATATGCTGATGCTTTTTACTGGCTGGGAAAACTCTGTGTGCTGACGTAAACCATTTCAGTCATAAAGAACCATGTTTATTTTATGTTTTCTCTGTATTGTCCTCACACAGGATGCGCTCTTGTGTTCAAATCACAAGGATCTTGAGGCATCTTTTTCAAAGTTAAACTTCTTTTAACTTGATGTAGTTTCTCGAAAACACAGTGCTCATGCTGTAAGATGCTGAAAAAAATAGTCACTACATGGTGTCATGAAGAAGAGCTATGTCTTTGTTTAGTGGGAAGTGGTTAAAGGGTTAGTTATCCAAAAAATGACATTTTTTTCATCATTTGCTCACCCTCAAGTTGTTCCAAACCTGTTCCAAACCTTCTTCTGTGGAACACAAATGTAAATGGTTAGCTTGCATACTTTTCCTGTGTTTGTGTCTCCTTGATCTGTCCATCTCACTGCCCTTCTCACATGAGAGACTCATGATATAGTAAACAGACAGACTTTGTAGTATGTAGAATCCTTTACATTAAGTCATTATCTATAGTGTAATGGTCATCTGACTGTCCTCAGATGCTTATGTTTAGAGGACTGTAATGTGGTGGTATGAAGAGTATAGGAGGAATTTCGCATGTCAGTGTTTTGTAGAATTGATCATGCAGTGATAAGTTCCACACAACACGTGCAAAAGGGGAAGAATATGTTCACACCATGCAGCATTTCTCTTGCTGTTAGGTTTTTGTCTTCTCACTTTGTTTTAGTGTCAAACACAAATTTTTATTTTCTCAAATTTAAACCAGCTTTTCACCCTCTTTGGCATATTTATTTTATTTTACTTTATTTTGCTGGATAGGGGTCTGCTGGCTAAACTGTTTTCAACACTGACAAAAATAAAAAATCTTTCTTTTGCACTAAATCATCATATTAGAATGATTTCTGAAGGATCATGTGACACCAAAGACTGGAGTAATGATGCTGAAAATTCAGCTTTGCATCACAGGAATAAATTACATTTTGAAATACAATCAAATAGAAATGTTCACAATATTACTGTTTTATTGTATTTTTGATCAAATAAATGCAGCCTTGGTTAGCATAAGAGACTTCTTTAAAAAATTGTAAAAAATGTGACTGACCCCAAAGTTTTGAGCGGTAGTGTACAACATCCACCTTGTGGACACCAAGAGGAACCTAAAGAAATGTCTTCCTCTTCTCCCTTCTTCTTCTTGTTTTTACATGTTTTTGTGCTTTTGTTGTGCAGGTGGAGTCGCAGGACACTCTGAACAGCATCGCGCTGAAGTTTGACACAACTCCCAACGAACTTGTTCAGCTCAACAAACTCTTCTCCAGAAATGTGGTTCCCGGTCAGGTGTGTTTTTTCTCCATTGAATTTCCTGTTTCGTGTTTTTTAGTTTAGTTTAGTTCAGTTAAGTTAAAACAAAAATGTTCTTTTACTACTTGAATATCGTGTTTTGCTCTGAAACATATTGCTTTACAGAAGTAAAAAAGTTGGTAATGCCATTTCATGTGGCTATGATGTTACAAAAATCACACACTCTAAACTGAATTCATGGCAGGTTTTGTCTTCGGACTTTCATTACAATGCTTCACTCCCTCACCATTAGATCTCTGCCAAGCGTTAGACAAAGAACCAATCTCTCACTGTTTAATTTAGTGCAGCAGCATATCAATTATTGGCCAATATGACATTTAACCAGATAATATGATTAATGACTTCTCTGTTCCAGTCAGTGTATGAGCAGTTATGAAAGATCTCTTGCTAAACAGCTCCAGTATTGCTTCATCATTTCCTCACAAATACATGTTAAGCAAAGCTGAAGTCCGGATCGTTGATATTCACGTGGCGGCGAGCGCAGTAATGAGAGGGTAATAGATAGAGTCAGGCGCTGGAGATGGTCGACCGCCACCTGACACAGTACAGCTGGAGGGCTCTCAGCACAGATCACGTGACCAAACTCTGCAGCTCCTTCCATTAGCATAATCCTCCCCAGCGCTTCGGCCCGCTGAACAGCTCCTCAACACTGACTCCACTGCCCTGCAAACTAACACGAGTGGAGCCTGTTCTGTGTTCAGAGATCTGGGGAGCACCGGGAGAGATCATGTTTGATGCAGTGAACTTTCAGACGTTTGATTACTGATTTGTTCTCTGTACTTTAACAGTTTGGCATGAGAGAAAACATTTCATCAAAAATGTGTGTATGTGAGTGTTTTTGTGTTCAGGAGAGTATGACAAAATTACCATGAGAAGTTGGTTACCATGATTTTACCTATATATGTGTGTGTGTGTGTGTGTGTGTGTGTGTATTTATGAGCAATATCACACAATTAGCCATGCAGTATGGCTGTATATTGGCACGGCTGTGATTTGACCTTAGGCACAAGGCCACAGGCTGCTGACACCCTGGAGCTAACATGTCCGAAAACATCGAAGCAGATTTTCAAATAGACGTTATCTTTATTAACAAACCACACATTTGAAGTCTAAACCAGTACATTCTCGCCTAAAAACTCTTAAAACTACATTCCGTAACACAAAAACAGTATTATTTGAGTTCATACAATTACAGTATTGTTTGAGTTCGAGTTTGAGTTTATATCAAATCCACTATTAATTCATACAATTAAAGTGGATTTGATATATATGTGTGTGACCCATGCTGGCAAAATGGAGCAATATCACACAATTAGCCATGCAGTATGGCTGTATATTGGCACGGCTGTGATTTGACCTTAGGCACAAGGCCACAGGCTGCTGACACCCTGGAGCTAACATGTCCGAAAACATCGAAGCAGATTTTCAAATAGACGTTATCTTTATTAACAAACCACACATTTGAAGTCTAAACAAGTACATTCTCGCCTAAAAACTCTTAAAACTACATTCCATAACACAAAAACAGTATTATTTGAGTTCATACAATTACAATATTGTTTGAGTTCGAGTTTGAGTTTATATCAAATCCACTATTAATTCATACAGTTAAAGTGGATTTGATATATATGTGTGTGACCCATGCTGGCAAAATGAGTAGTAATGCTCATGAGCTAATTTTGAGCTAGGGGCGGAAAAAGTGCAAAATGTCGATTTTGGCCGAATTTGAGATTTTCACAAAAATTAGTTCATTAAGCTCTCGTCTAGCGATCCCAGTGCTCCAAATAGTAATTAAACATCTAAAAGTATCTTTATTTGTACGTTTTCTGAGAGGAGTACCTCTCATCCGAAGCGCACGCATAAAGACGACAGACACCGACGGCGCTCTATCCCTATACACAGATTTACAGCAGGCTAAATATATTTAAGTATTCACACAAACATAATCTGTTATATCTTAAGTGAACGTTTGGGGAACTTTTGGGGAAAAATATTGAGTGTGTAACATTAAATTAGATCTGTGCAAAATATATTTAATATATAAAATATTTCTGAAAATTACAATTTTATTAAGCTATTTAACTAAGTTTGAATTAAATATATTTAAAAATTACATATTTTTAAAAAAATGTTGGAAAGTGTTTTAATTTATTTTTTTAAAATATGCTATTAATTATCCATTACTGTATGACAGATTCAGAACAGATCTTTTTCTACTTCAATTCTAAAAAAAATATTTTGAACTCAATGGAACATTTTTACATTTTATATTATTTAATATAAATAATTATTAATATAATATATTAATAATTAATTTAATATAGTCAATTATCGTGTTAATTGATATTATGACTATATTGTTTTATTTATCAATCATCAATTGACAGCCCAAACAAAAAATAATAGAAGTCTTGGGTAAATACCAGTACACCTTAACATGTACAATGGATAATAATTTAGATAAACTTTTGTCTGTGTGTGTGTGTGTTTGACTTTTTTTACTTTTACATTTGGGGACAAACTTGCTGACAAATATCCCCGAGAATTTACCTAAAATTATTTTTGCTAAACTTTTAAGACATCCTTAAAGGTAAAAATGAATAAGTAATACATTTTTAATAAAAGGTATAAAAATGCAAACAGATTCATTTAAGCAGGTCAGGGTTAGTTGTAGTAACTGTATGAAAATTGTGGCTTTATGTAAAAACAGTAAAGGTCTGTGGTACAGTATGTTCTCATTTACATAGCTAGATCAGTGTGTGTGTGTGTGTGTGTGGTGATCATTCCGTTCATGCATGCAGTATCTGGCTGGTGTTTGTGAAGCGTTACGCTGCGGTTGTGTTTGCAGGTTCTGTATGTTCCCGATCCGGAGTACGTGTCCAGTGCTGGCAGCTCTCCCTCCTTCAGTCCCAGCAGCCCTCTCTCTCCAACCTCCTCAGAAGCTGACCTGGAGAAAGTGACCACGGTATGTGACATTTCCCTCTTCACACCACACAGCCTCATCATTTAACCTGTGTTCTGGAGGGACTCTCACACAATCACACACGCCCCGAGCGTGTCATGAGTTCACACTGAAGGATCTCTGGCTGTTTTCCAGAAGCTTATGTATCTTATGCTTTCTGGCTTACAGGATTCATGTGAAAGGAACTTAATGGAACAGTGAAATCATGAGCTGACAGCATTAGATGCTGCTGTTCATTGTTAGTCAGGAAACATTGTGCTTTGTTTTTCATCAGCTGATAGGAAGAATGCTGGTCTTGCAGAAAAACTCTCCATTATGTTGTCGAGGTATCCGTGTCTGTCAGACGAATAGGAGCTGTAATTGTTTAATAAATTAACTTAAGGTCAACAAGTTCATCTTTAGAGCGCAAGTGTGTAATTTTTTGGTAAAATACCCATAAGTATCCCAGTTAGTCTGCAGAGACAACTAGAAGTAAGTGTTCAGGAAAACTGTTTGAGAACTTGGTAAATGCATGGCAAATTACACACTTCACTTTAAATACGGCAATTATATCACTGTTGATCTAATAGTTACCAAAGAAGGACAGGTGGATACATAAAATATTTATACGACACAAATAAATGTACTTCTGTAAATTTGCTTTTGAGCGGGCTTTGAGATCACCTGGCTCAAGGCTGTGGTTTTTCACTGTCAAACATTATATTTACTAGGCGAGCAGCGCAGCGCGACAAAATACTATATTATATATACTGATCTATAATAGAGATTTATTATATATAGATCAGTCTATAGAACTCATTATAATCAGTGATGCTGTCTACACTGGATGCGGCACGACACGACAAATCCCCAACAGTAAACTGCTGCCGCGTTCTATTTATGACGTGCTGACACAAATTTCAAATGATTTTCAGCGGTCGCTTTGTCGCGTCCAGTGTAAACAGACTTTAGCTGATGTGGCGCAACACGACAACTGTCGCGTCTGCTGTTAACTAAAAGCGATCGTGCATTCAAAAGCACGATGCCAGTTTCAATGCCAGGTATAATAGTGGCTCCCTGATGCCGAAATATATATGTAGTATAATTACGCAATTATATAACTACGAGGAAAAATATTGAAATATATATTTTCCTCCCATCTCGTATTTATTCCCTTTAGGGGTTCCGCCTATGCGTCATTTTCTTTCCGAATACGGTATTGGGATGCGGGGGGAATGGGGGGGTGATCACGATGCCGGCTCAACATCGTGATGTCTATTAGCCATCGGCGATGGATGATGGCATCGTCTATCGGCCCAACCCTAATATTTACACACCCTCTGTAATCAAATACCTGCCATGAGCTGTGTTGACTTGCCCTCATTCTTATGCACTTCATCTAAATCCCTAAGAAATTAGACAATTCTGGTGTGTTGAATAGGACTGGGCCATAGAGATTTTAATCAATATTTAAGAATTTGCTCTAAAATGTCTTGAGGGGTATTTTCCCCCTCCAGTCAAATCAACCATTGATTAAATTAAAATATTGTTGTTGCTAAAAAAATTACTCAAAATGTTTAATGCAAGACAGCTAAAATACAATAAAAATCTATAATTATAATGTAAAACTGTAATTAGTATATATATGCATATGTTATATATATATATATATATATATATATATATAAATAA
>NW_015656001.1:918773-923333 GCF_001515625.1 Sinocyclocheilus rhinocerous | reverse complement strand
AATTACACACACATATTATTTTAATATATTTTGTAATATGTATATAATGTTTAATACTTTTAATATATTTATTTAATTATATATGCATTACATATGTGTGTAATTATTTATATATATATATATATATATATATATATATAAATAATTACACACATATGTAATGCATATATAATTAAATAAATATATTAAAAGTATTAAACATTATATACATATTACAAAATATATTAAAATAATATGTGTGTGTACTTATATTAATAAATATATAGGTATTATTAACTAAATATATTTAATTAATTACTACATGTAAATTATGTATATATATTTAAAAAATTAAATCTATTTTTAAAAATGTAAAAATTGTCTAATGACTCACTCTTGTCATTAGTTTAATGTTTAATGACAATAAGATAACTTAATGGTCAAATTGCAACATTACAATTACTTAATTTGTATTGTTAGAAAAATATGGAATATTCTGTTTATTGCCCAGACTTAGTTGTATAGCATCTCTTTTTTCCTGTGGAGTAACTGTGCTCGTGTTACACGCTGTCAGTAGGTTTGCTGTTGAATTTCTGTTTTGCAGTAAAAGGCTTTACCTTCAGCATCTTATAAAAAAGAGGCCAATGTACCTCGCTGCCTCCTGGTCTCCATAGTGACTGTTGCGACGGTGCCGTTTGCAAACCTGCCTGCTTGTGCGCTCAGCCTAAGATGCTCCTTTCCCTTTGGTTTCTTTCACACATATCTATTTAGACCTTTCCTCTGGGAACAGGAAGCTGTGATCTGTCTAGCAGTCTGAGACAGGTGCTGTACTGGGAATCAAATGAGGATTCCTGACCTGCTCCAAAATCCAGTCAGCTGCCTACCTAGACAGCATGTTCTGACATGACGGCACCTTGTTTTAGACAAAATTTAAGACTCTTCTCTCTTCATAGAGAGAGCAATCCCAGAATGCATTTCAAGAAGCTCTGTAACAAAATTCATTCAAGAAGGCAAGAGATATTTTATATATGGGAGCCTACAATTCATTCAATATTGAAAAGTCCTGATAAAAATTCTTTAGTCTAAGTAAAATGCTGTTATGCTTATTAGAGTATCACATTTTAGGCTTTCTAACATGCTGTTAGAATCAGTTGTGAGTAACTAAGCATACTTACTTTTAGGAATGCATTGATATAATTATAAAAAGTAATTATTTTCTTTTATTTTTGTCTGATAATGGATAACTAGCCAGTATTAAAATTATATAACCTATTTGTCTAAATAAATGAAATAAAAATAAAAAATCGAATGCATCACAACATTATAACACAGTGTGCAAAATATAATACAGTGCATCCAATAAAATGTATATTTATTTTGAGATTTAATTATATTACAAATAGATTCACTTTAAGTGAACATAAGATGATGGCAAAAACTATTTTAAAGTAAAAATAGTACAGATAAATTTTGTACAATTAAATATCCAATAATAACATGTATATTATCAGATTACAAAAAAATAACAGCAATTTAAGTGCAAGTAATGTGTAAGATGATGGCAAAGACCGTTTCAAAGTAAAAATAATACAGATAAATTAAATATCCAATTATGACAGATATATACCAAATAACTAAAAAAAATAATAACAGTAATTTAAAAATGTATGTAATGTATGATCTTGTGTTGCCTCAGTACTCAAGGCGGCGATATATTACTTTCAGATGTCTGTGCAGTTAAACTAAATGTATTATTAATTATTAATCAGGTAGCTAACAATAAACATACTATTAACTTGCTCATTGGGCTGTGCAAAAAATCGAATGCGATTTTCATGCGCATCTCTCATGAACATGATTTTGTGTAGCTTGTCAGTGAACTACGGCTCTGTGTAGTAAATGCCGCTCCATTTGAAAGCACGTGCTGGAGATTTACTACCAATCACAGAAGCGGCTTTACTGACGAGATGCGCATGAAAATCATTCGATTTTTTGCACAGCCCTACTTGCTCATAGCGATTGTCTTCAAACTGTTGCTCAGCCCTAACAGTAGGTGACCTGAAAGCACTGTTGCCAACTCTCGCGAGACAAATAAGTAACCGCAGCTTCAAAAACAAGCCCAAAACAAGCCCAATTTTTTTTTTGGGATCATTTATTATCATCAATATTATTTATTATCAATTATTTATTACTAATAAATGAGCCTGCAACATATTAAACTGAAACCACTCTTTTATCTGAAAAGCAAAAACGGAAGCTATTTTACAAGAATCAGCAAACTGCAACAAAAGTGGGAACAAAACTCATCTCCGAACACCTATGAGCAGAATAGGATTGGAGAGATGGAAAAGGAGGAAAACACGAGAGCTTCAAAGGGGAGCTGTAACATAGCCACATATTTATAGCCTACTAAAATATAGGCTATTCGAACCAAATGTATTTATTTACTCTTAGTATTAGTATAGGACTACTTGTTTTTTATTACAGCCCGTGATAATTATTACATTACAAAAACATTGTAAAAATTTAAAATTAGGCTAAAAGAAAGTCATCCCACTCCTCTACGTCTACTTCTATCATTGCTTGGATTACAGCGACACGTGCCTTCTTTTTGAACGTGATTTTTCTCCAATGAGGGAGCGGAACAATTGGCAGATTACACTGCAGCACTTATATTATTGCACTGGTTGGCTGTGGGGAGACAGAGTGTCAGTCAATGCATTGGAGAATACGACGAACATAAATAAAGAAACGAAGTTGCTTGTCAGATTTCCCTAACAAGCAGCCATATTTTTTAAAATAAGCCCAAAAAACCGCGACCCGGGATTTTTTCACGCAACTTTTACAAAAAAAGAAGCCCAAAGTCGTGTATAATACGCGGACTTGGCAACTCTGCCTGAAAGAGAAAACTAAGTGTAGAAGAAAACTGTCAATTTTCAGTAGAGCACCCCTTGTGGCAATTCTGAGAATGCAACACCTACTTTCCTGTGTTATAAATTACTCTCTAGCGCTTTGATGACAAAATGGAGCTTGTGTAGCTAGAAGCGTTTGTGTTCATCTATTTCTGCTATGTACTGACCCTTAAAATCTTACTCATTGACCTCCTCAGCCAGATAGCCTTCTCCCATCACACTACAGAGTCCTCCAGAGACACGGCAGGGTGAGCGTCAGTCAGGTGCGCTTTGATTCAGTCGAGTAAAGAAAGCACTTCAGTAAAGCAAACAGCTCTTTTCCCAGGCTGTAACGATCTTTTAATTATGGAACCGTTATTGTGGTGCTGCAGACTGGGCTTGTATTAATTATTAAAGCGGATGCCCTGGCATGTTTGTGTGTAATGAAGAGCAATAGTGAACGCTGACCACAGGGTGCAGTTTATTTGCTTTCAGAAGTGGATGCCTCTGTAATGTGTTATAGTAGTTATATTAGCCAGGTAGGCTAATTCCATGGTAGAGGAATATGTTGAGGAATGTGTAAGCATTTGTGTGTTTGTTTAGTTTTATTTATTTATTATTTTTTATCTGTTTTAATGTATTAAAATAGATTAAATTAAATACAGTGGTAAATATGTTTGTTTGTTTATAAAGTAATGAATTCATTCATTTTAATTTGTTTGTATTTTTAAAGTTATTTATTGTTATTCAATCGTCTTAAGTAATTAATTTAAATGTATTTTTTTTTCTTCCCCTGCTATTTGAAGAGGATAGTTCAACCCAAAAAAAATAAAAATTCTGTCATCATTTACTTACCCTCAAGTTGTTTCTTTCTTCGGTTGAGCACAAAAGAAGATATTTTGAAGAATGTTGGTAACCAAACAGTTGACAGTAGCCACGGACTTCCATAGGATGGAAAGAAATACTACAGAAGTCTCAATGGCTTGGTTACCAACATTTGATTTGCAATCAAAATATTTTCTACTCCTTTATGTCAATTTGTGTATTGATGTGTTGATATCTGAAAAAGAAAGAAAAAATGATTCAATTATTCATTATATAATTGCAAATAAATACATCATTGGTCGTATTGCATGTCAGTCATGTGGTCTTGAGCTGTCTTAAGTAGTGATCGACCGATATTGATATTTTATAACCGATACCGATACCAATTATTTGCATGTTTATGTGCCCGATAACCGATATGCAGAACCGATATTTATTTACTGTTATAAAGTAAATAAATGACTGAGTGAAGTAAGTCCATGCTTCACTTTGGTTTTTCCTCCTTTCAGTCATCTTAAAAAAAGTGTTGAAAATTAGCAGTCTTTCATGTTAAAATTAATCTTCATACTACAACAATAAAAAAACATTTTATTTAAAGCATCAGCAGCAACACTAATATTAACAATAAGCAAAATAAATGTAGAAGGTCTAATGTTTTCAAATGGAGAAAATAAATAAAGGATTTATAAGATGTTTAATAGGCTAAAGAGTGAAGAATAATTCACTGGATAATGTTAATTCACTGAATAATATTCTCTGGAATATTGAAATATAACAAACAAAACATCGTATTTTATTGCATTTCTCAACTGGCATGTTATATCAGAATTACTAATAATGGTTTTGTCATTCTAGATTATGAAAT
>NW_015656001.1:904748-918650 GCF_001515625.1 Sinocyclocheilus rhinocerous | reverse complement strand
GAAGTAAATTTAGCGTTTTTATTTCCAACATGCGCTCATTCATGGCTGCATATTATTTAATTCACGCAAAGTTACGTCTTTATTGGGACAGGACTTGACGGATTATCTTACGTGACTCCGTGAGTTCATCTCTATTTCTTCGAGCCAAGCTGCATAAACTGCATATCAGGCATTTATGTAATACATCTAATTTGTGCATTAATGGCTGTTATGTTAAAGTTTACTAACTACAGTAAATCAAGTACCTGTGCACGCCGTTGTTGTTGCCTTGTTTCCCCTCAGACACGCTGCAATGTTGATCCTGCACGCAATTCTCAAAACATCCACAAGATGGCGGCGTTTATCTGTGAATCCGATATTACAAAACCGATATCCGATTATTGTAAAATGCTTAAATATCGGGAAAAATATCGGTAAATCGATATATCGGTCGATCTCTAGTCTTAAGTGGGCGGTTCTTGTTCAGAAAAAGCTGTAGAGTGGATCAGACTTTGTGCCGATGTTCGAAAATCTGACTATACAAGCAGCATTGACTCTGTCTATGAAATCTGGTGACTTTAAATTGAGTCTCCTGAGGAGTTTTTGCCTTGTATCGTCCTGATCTCACCCTCCCTTCCTGCTGTATGCTAAATTTAGTCTGCATCACGAGAAGAAGAGAGGGAGTGAGAGACTGGCGGTGTGTGTGTGTTAGAGAGATGGCCAGTGTTAATTACCAGTGGCTGCTGGTGTTGGCTGACACCAGGAAAGGTGACTTTGTCCCAGTGATACTCGTCTGGTCTGATTTCATGCCCAGAAACTCTTGTGGTGCTTTGCTTCAGTCAATGACAGCATGAAACTCTTCAGATCAGCAGAGGTTATGTGTGATGTTAAATTTGCACTGTGCATGTGTTCATGGTGAGTTTCGGGTTCATTGTGACATCATGTACCATTCAAAGGTTTAGGCTCAAAAATTTTTGTTTTTAAAAGAAATTAACATTTTTATTCAGCAAGGATGCATTAAATTGATCAAAACTGACTGTAAAGACATTTATAATGTCACAAAATGTTTCTATTTCATATAAAAGCTGTTCTTTTGAACAATCTGTTCATCAAAGATAAAAAATGTCATGCTTTCCACAAAAATATTAAGCAGCCACAACTGTTTTCAACCTTGATAATTATACTAAATGTTTGTTGAGCAGCATATTATAATATTATAATCATAAATCAGCATATTATAATGATTTCTGAAGGATCATGTGGCACTGAAGACTGAATTAAGGATGCTGAAAATTCAGCTTTGTATCACAGGAATAAATTATATCTTAAAATATATTCAAATAGAAAATAGTTATTTTAAATGGTAAAAATATTTCACAAAATTATTGCAGTCTTGGTGAGCATAAGAGATATCTTTCTTAAAAAAAAAAAATCTTACTGACCTCAAATTTTTGAACAGTAATGTACCTCTACATTTCACTATATCCACTTCCACTTTATTTTTCTCTGAAATATTTTGCAAGAGCACAGATTTAATTAATGCAGTCATTAAGTATTTTGCTTTCAATAACAACAAAACCACATATGGATCCATTTTGGGATCTTGCGCGTTGCCATAGAAACGAATAATTTCTGAACCTAAGGATGTGAATGGCTCCAAGCAGAATGTAGACACCTATTTAAGTGACATCTGTCAGGTAGATTTTGGCTTTTCCCCTGCAGAACCCATTTCTGGTCACCAGATGGAGCTGCGGGTTATTGTCGTAATATTTCACAGCAAACATCTGCATATAAACAAATCCACAGATGACAATTAATTCAAAGTACTGTTGTTGATCTCAGTTAATATTAGAGTCAGCTGACAGCATCCTTCTGCCGTGTTACTCACTCTCATAATAATGGCTACGTGAGCATTTAAGGGCCCATCTACTGCTTCAGACTAATAGCACATGAGTCATGAACATGAGCTGTGTGTGAAGTTGAACAGCACTGTAAAGGTGTGTGTGGAGTGTAGATCAGTCCGGCGGTGATCTAATGATCACATGGATGCCAACCACCCACATGTGCAGCCCTGCAGTCAGGGTTAGTGGCCTTTTTCCAGGCTTAGGTTCTAAATCCAGCTACTGGTCTCCTCCAGGCTGGATTTCACCGGGGCCGTGTAAAACCAACCCAGCGTAGGTAAGCTCCAGATGGCCTAGAGGACATTAAGTTACACTTTTTCTCCTCCTCCATGTCGAATAGAAACGTCACCCAGCCAGAGGACACATTTTGTTGGTCTGTCTCTCCCACAGTGTCTTTGGTAAAAATCATGAGATGTTCTTGGAGAAGCACTGAATGCATGTTCTTCTTGACCCAAAGACTTCAGAAGCTGTTGTTCTTGTGCAGCAGACTTTATCATCGTGTGCTTGAGTCTGGCCTGTGCTCCGTCAGTCCTTGTGTTGCAGTAATTGAGTTGCATTGATTGTTGTGATCTGGTGCGGTAATGTTGTTTATGAATTGACCACCCGTGCAAGAGTCAGTCTGTTAAGACTGAATGTCATTATTGGCTGCTACTGGGACAAATAAGTGCCAGAAATGCCCTTTATTTTAACAGTGGACAACTTGAGAAACATTTTAGGTCTCAATACAGAATTGATCCTAGCATCATTTTAGAGTCAGTTTGTTTTAATCTGAATTCTTGATTGCCACCTTCTTCACTTTTTTTATTTGTTTTTTGGTCTGAAAACAAAACATTTTTTGTTTATAAAAATGACTTGACATTTTTTATTTGTATATCATTTTTGTAAAACTGAATTTTCATTTTTTTTTTTTTTTTGTATTTAATTTTTTTCAAATTTCTATCCAGTTGCTAGGGGGTTGTGAATGCTTTCCAGGGTGTTGCTTAGATGTTGCTAAGAGTGTTTTTTAGCACACTGCTACAGTACACTGTTGTTAGGATGTTCTGCTTGTATTGCTAAGATATTTTGAGTGGCTTTAGCACATTGCTATACAGTTCCTAGGATATTCTGCTATTAATTAAACTTGGTTTTTTGTAAAAAAATGCTTTTTTTTTTGGGGGGGGGGTAATTTTTGTAAAAAAAAAAAAAAATTTTTAAAGATCTTTTTATTAATAAACATTTTTGCTTTGAAAAAAATGACTTGTCAGTTTTTATTTTAATATAATATTTAAATAATATAAATAAAAATTACTTGCTTTTTTATTTATAACCTTTTTGTTTGTAAAAATCACTTGTCTTTCTCATAATATTTTTGCTTGAAAAAATTACGTGTCATTTTTTATTTGTTTATATTTTTGTACAAATTATTTTTATTATATTTTTCATTTTATAACATTTTTGTTTGTAAAAATTACATTAAATTTTTTATTTGTGTATTTTTTTTATTTGTAAAATTACTTTTTTTATTTAAAAATGGCATTTGGTTTTAATTTTTCAGTTTTTTTTCTTAATATAATCTAATATAATATTTTTGTTAGTAAAAATTATTCATTTTTATTTATGACAATTTTGTTTTATTTTATATTTTTTTATTCATTTTATATCAGTTATATTTTGAAAGATGGCTTATTTTAAGTTTTTCTTCATAAAATGATTTGTTAATATCTTTTTTTGTAAAAATGTATTGTCATTCTTATATTTTTTAGCATTTTTTTATTTGAAAAAATGATTTGTCATGGCACATTGCACATTTTTCCAAAGCAACTTTACATAAATTTGTGCCAAAAATGAATTTTTTTCAACCTAGTAGAATATTTAAGAGAATACACTAGAATGTAGAAGGCCTCATCGCTAACCCTCATTGACTAAAATCTACAAGGTCTTTAAGAAATGCGTCTGACTGCTGTCTGGAGGACATGACCCTGTCCAGCCCAATTATACAGGGCTTTTTTAAACCTACTGGTCTATTAGTAGTTCAGAAAACATACCGACTAGAGAGTTTTTAAATTATGTAGTTCACCACATCCCTAGCACAGATACAGATCTGTTTATCCTTCCCTAAATCCTAAATTAAGCTCTACAGCATGCAGGGAAGACGTCGTTTGTTCTTTTAAACTTTTACTAAGTTCTTAATCAACGTCTTCCTGGGAACACTGCATGGTCTTTTGTATTCCGGTGGTTAATAATGGCTTTGATAATGAAGCCAGCTATAAACAGCAAGCCGTGTCAGAGCTCTGGAAATACACAAAGCTATTTGCGTTTCCGTGCACGTTACACTGGTGGCATCCTTCCTCCCGGCGCTGTGCGAGACGTACGCCTTCTTCCTGGGCTGCCAGAGGAGGAGAGACTGTGTTTGGAAGAGGCGGGGAGTGTTAACTGTGAAGGGGGTTTCATGAAGGCATGTTTTGACTCTCTGGTTGCTTATTCTGGGATCTGAAGGGTGGGCCGGTCTGTCACGGCACGCAGGATGTGCGATGTCGAGGCCGGAGGGCGGGAACAGCCGCCGCTGTGTTTGTCAGGGAAGATTTTGTGAGAGTGGTTTGGATGATAAATATTAATTGCAAATGTTGAACATGTGGAAAAATGTTGTCTTTATTTATAGTGTCCTGACGCAGATTTTGTGTGTGATTTATAAGCTGTAACATCAAAGGCAGAAGATCGGGGACAAATATAAGTCCATTTCATGATTTTAAGAGCCTTCCTAAAAAATTGGTCACTGCTGAAATTTCTACTATATGTGCCAGTGATATGTTGTTTGCAAAAAGTGTTAATTTGTCAGAATACGTCAGTGGAGAAAGATACAAATATGTATCGCAGTTTCCACAAAAATATTAAGCAGCACTGTTTTCAACACTGATGATAATAAAAAATGTTTCTTGAGCAGCAAATCAGCATATTATATTGATTTCTGAAGGATCATGTGACACTGAAGACTGGAGTAATGATGCTGAAAATTCAGCTTTGCCATCAAATTAAATGAAATTACATTAGAAAATATGCAATATTTATATTTATAATAAAGAATATTTATATTTATATTATTTTTTAAAAATATATTTAAAATAGAAAAATAGAAAACAATTATTTAAAATTGTAATTATATTTCATGTGTGTATATATATATAATATAATAATAATAATTATTATTATTATTATTATTAATGTTTTTTATTGTATTTTGCAGTCTTTAGCATAAGATACTTCAAAAATATATGAAAAATTTTTTACCAACCCCAAACATTTGGAATGTAAGACATTTATTTGTAACACTAAGATATACTGTACACTTCATACAGTTCTACAGTAATGGCATTGAGACATGCAGATCGTGATTGTCATTGTGTCACATCTTTGAAAAGTGTTTATATACGTTTTCTAAATGTTGTAAACTTGAAATCTAAAATTTTTCTGAAAATATTTCTAAAAATGTGAATTGTTTGTGGTAATTGTCATTGTGGTGCATTTTAAGGGACAATTCACCCAAAAACGAACATTCTCTTATCATTTATTTCCCTTCATGTCATTCCAAATCTATAACGGTTGCAGAATAAATTTTTTTAAAGATATTTTGACAAATATTGAACTGTATTTTTTTTTTTCATACAGTCCTACTTCTTGCCTTCTTGCCTTAAGCCTTCTTTTGTTCCGCAGACGTTTTCCTCTTTTCCGCTTTTCGCTTTTTATCCGCCATCTCTATCTTTGTGTCGCTCGGCTCGGCTAATGTCCGTCCTGTGCACTAAGCGCTCTCTCCTCCACATCATGAGTAGACACGCCCCTTACTGCTGATTGGCTACAAGTTTGTTTTGCTATTCGGCCCGAATCAGTTTTCTAAAGCGTTTTTGAAAAATCGCTTACCCCACCTTTAATGGGGTCCAAAAACATCATTGTACCTCACTGACTTTCATTGACGACAGAATGTTTATTTTTGGATAAACTATCCTTTTAATAATTAATTGAAGCATGAGTAAAGGATGTCTTTGAAAAATGTTGCTAATTATAGTGTTAAAATGTTGGTATTGCACTCAAGTATCCTGATCATGTACCTTTGCCTTTAATTACTATTATTGAGATAAATAGTGGTGAGCGTCTAATTGTGTCTTAGTGTGTTTTAGTAGTAAGATTTTCACAAAAGCCTTGTAATGTGTTGTGACAGATTCTCTGTTGTAAACACTGTCACTGCCAGATCTGAATAGAGAGAAAGAAAGAGCAGGAGAGATCAAGAGTCAGTGGTCTCTTGTGTAGTCACTACCCCAGCATTGGTGCATCAGTGTCAGTTTGCTCCAGTCGGCTCTGAGAGATGTGTGTGTGTGTGTGTGTGTGTGTCGGAGGGAAGCAGACAGTTGTGGGCAGGAGGTCGTGTTTGCAGGAGACCCAGCACCCACTCTCTGCTCCCGCTGTCGGCTGTGAGTATTCATACCTCCTCCAACACACACACCACTACCCAGAGTTCTGTGCTGCTTCCTGTTTCAGAACCAGTCCAGGAGGAGACCAAAAGGTTTCTCTTTTTTCAGTTTTTAATTTAGTCTTTCACTGACACACTACTGGTCAAAAGTTTCGGCTCTGTAAGATGTTTTTGAAGTCTCACCAATTTTAATTTTAATTTATTTAATCAGAAATACAGCAAAAACAGTGATATTGTGAAATATTACAACTCTGGAGGAGACATACTCCAGAGTTTGTTGCATATAAGCATGAGACAAAAAGTACATTTACTCTCAATATAATCTAATTTCTTGAAAGAAGACTGAAATATTAGAGATCTCATTAGCAATTTTCTCTCCTACAGTCATAGTTTCCACCAAATTACCGTAGTTACTGCAGTTATTTTTACACAGTACAACTGTGGTATAAACCGTTATGTAAAATAAAAAAAATTTTCTGCTGATCCTATATGAATTTATGATTTAACTGCAGTAACAATAGCTGTTGTGATGGACCCTTTTTCACATTGCCAGGTTTCTCATAAGTTTTCATAGTTGGGAAACTTTTATAGTGGTGAATGGAAACTACAACAAATGTAATTTTTGCCTTCCCATTTGCCCCACTAAATTGTCCCCAGTAGTACAACAAAACATCTATGATTTTCTAGCGTTTCTGTGACTTTCTTTCTTTTTAACTCTTCGTTTTCCCACCTAACACTGGTGTGACATACCTTAATCAATAACATGTTCATTCGCTTAGGCCAAAGGAGAACTGCTCCTGGTTTCTCCCAAGGTTTTTTTTCTCGATTTCTGTCATCGATACAACCCATATGACACCATTGGATGAGAACAAAACTTGAACTGATGGCACTGTTGTTTTCTGTAGAGCTGCTTTACAGCTGAATCACATCTTGCATCATTGACGCTGATCGATTAACTTCACACTATTATTGATCTGAGCTAACTTCACACTGATCTTATTTAACTTGAGCTAAATAAATGGGGGAAGTCGTGGCCTAATGGTTAGAGAGTCGGACTCGTAACCCAAAGGTTGCGGGTTCGAGTCTCGTACCGGCAGGGATTGTAGGTGGGGGGAGTGAATGTACAGCGCTCTCTCCCACCTTCAATACCACGACTGAGGTGCCCTTGAGCAAGGCACCGAACCCCCAACTGCTCCCCGGGCGCCGCAGCAAAAATGGCTGCCCACTGCTCCGGGTGTGTGTTCACGGTGTGTGTGTGTTCACTGCTGTGTGTGTGCACTTTGGATGGGTTCAAATGCAGAGCTCTAATTCCAAGTATGGGTCACCATACTTGGCCACATGTCACGTCACTTTCACTTTCATAATGACAGTATTGTCTTTCAAAGCTTCTTTACGCTGTCTCTATAGCGGAGTTTCCATAATTGCTTCTGCTATTTCGTGTTTAGCTCTGTGAAGCTGCTTTGATACAGTCTGTACCATATAATCCACTATAGAAAAATAAAATATAGAGAGATCGATTATATAGAGAGATCGATTATGTTGGTCAGACGAGAGAAAGATGTCAAATTTGCTGCCTCTCCCTCAGCCATTGTGTCAGAAACGTAATCATCATATAATAACCAAAGTAATTTTTATGTAATGGAGACAATGTGATGCGGGCGAGTGGCTGTTGTTTCTTTATTTCTCGCTGTAATCTGTCCCATCTCTGTCTCTCAGGACTCCAATGGTCCACCTCGCGCCGATGCTCCTGCCCCTCCTGTCTTCTCTGCCCTGCGGCCCTCCCGTGTGGTTTCCTCCACCTCGGAGGAAGAAGAGGCGCTGACAGAGAAGTTCCTCAAAATCAACTGCAAGTACATCACAGACGGCAAGGTGAGTCAGCGTTCGACTTTACTAGTGGCAACGGCTCCGAAGTTGCACAAAAGTTAACTTATGGAGGAGTCCACAGTTTAGTCATTAATAAGACCCCTGCTATTCCTCTGTCCTCTGGGGAAACAAAAGACTGTAAAACAGTGAGGAGCTCCAAGTTTTGCTTCAAGTGTAGGAGTTGAGCTGCTGTCTCTAGCTCTGATCTGTTCTCCTTAGTGAATACTCTATGCCTGACGAGTGTAATGATGTTAGTGCAAAGATGATTTTCTCTCACAGTCAAAACATGCCTGCCCTGACGTTCACCCCAGCATTTATAGAGTGAATTCACTGAACAGCTACGGCGTGACCAGTGTGGTCTGATTTACAAACATGTGACTCTTATGAGCCAGTTATTGTAATTAATCATTCCAAAAAACAAATAAAAACAATTCAGACCTGTCTTAATCAGTTTGATGTATTCTTCACTGAATTATTAAATCACTCAATGGTGTGTGAATTCATGACAGCATTGATAAACTCCCTCACACCTTCAGCACTCATACATATCTATATAAAACTTTACTACCACTGAACTTCACTGTGGGAACCAGGCACTTCTCACTGTAGTGTCAAAAAGACACTTGCTTGGAATTTCCTGTTCTTTTCCTGGCAAAAATGAAAGTTTTTACATTTCTGTGTTACTTTTGGTGTTTTCACACTTAAAACAATGATTTGACATTCCTCTTGTACCACTGTCATCTTTTGTGCAAAGAAATAAGTCTTCTGACAATTCTTCCAGTGTTGTCAGTATTAACGTCTGAATGATTCAGTGGGCTTTGTAGCACTTTCAGTTGTCAGGAAATTACTCCACTTTAAATGTTTTGATTCAACATACTCACCTGTTGATCAAAAATTGCCTTTAATTTGCACCAGAAATATATGTTAAACAGCGCAACTGTTTTCAACATTGACAAATAGTAATAAGCTGTTTCTTGAGCAGCAAATCAGCATATTAGAAGGATTTCTGAAGGATCATGTGACACTGAAGACTGGAGTAATGATGCTGAAAATTCAGCTTTGCTTTCTATTTTAAAAATAGAAACATTTACTGTATTTTTGCTCAAATAAATAGCTTGATGAGCATAAGAGATTAATGTGTTTCATAAAAATAAAAAACCATGAATTTTTATCAAATAGAAAATATTAAATTTTATTGTTTATATAGTTATATAAATATATAATTTTATATATAAACAATTATTTAGGTATAATTCATGATGTGTAACCATGTGGCTGATCATCTGACGTACTTGTGTCCTGTGTCACAGGGTGTTGTTAGCGGGGTGTTGCTGGTGACGCCCAACAACATCATGTTTGACCCTCACCGGACGGACCCTCTGGTTCTGGAGAGAGGCTGTGAGGAGTATGGCATCATGTGTCCCCTGGATGAGGTTCAGTCTGCAGCCGTTTACAGAGAGATCACAGACAGCAAGATCCGTGACTCCATAGCACCGTAAGACCTCTCACTTCATACCGTCACAGCACAGAGATAGCTGTTTGTCTTTTACTTGCCTAGTATTTAAATTGTCCTATGAATGCATTTAATAAAATACAGACTCAAATAATGAATCGAAATTGAATATCATTTTGAAACAAATCAAATTGAATCATTCTGAAAACTATTAATCGTTCAAGATTCACATGCCAAAGTTCTTCTCCTCGCTCTCCTGTAGGTGGCACAAAGGCCAAAAAAACAAAAATATAAAAATGACTTGAGCCACCAGACTAATGGTTTTGATTATGAAATTATGAAAGATTATGAAAGGTGAAAAGTGCAGCTGCGTTACATGTTATTAATTGGATTCATCTTCAGATGTCTTATCTGGATTGAAGATCTCTCATGTGACAAATCGGTATTTTGTCTGCGGTGAGCATGAGGAACCACGCTGCTGTACGATTATTTCAGATATCCACCGTTCAGCTTTATTATACAGGAAATTGATTTTTACTCTAAGGTTAATGAAGCATGAATTTAGCCGCCTACGTCTGAATTACTAAGCCATTTCGATTTGTAATAAGAAGTTAATGATTTTAGCAGCGTTTCCACCCCCAGATATTTATATCCTCTGTTGGTTCATGAATGATGATGTGTTTTATTCAGCTCAGAGCTGTGTTGGTTGGTTCATCAGTCAGACGGGATTCACTGCAGGGTCTCAGTTGTGGATGTGAAGCATAGACGCCTTTGATCGTGCAGATGTACAGACAGAGGGACCTACTTTTCATTTACGCACTTTTATGTTGGCTTGTACTCTTATTAATTGCTCCGAACGGTTTTGATTATGTACTTCTATCCACTTCCCACATACCATTTAGACAGACACACGTCATTGTGCCCTTGTGCTTCAGATGTCTCAGGCTGTGGCTTTACTGCAGTACAGAAGCCACATCTGACATGACAAGTAATGATAAGAAGTCTGTGCATTTTAGACTTTTTAATATGACACAGAAGCATCACAGTGGTGGGAAACAGTGCATAAGAAAATCAAACGTTGATTTTCATGCACAGCATGCTACGGTTGTCACATTACCTCATATTTTATGGTACAATACCAGCGGAAGTTTCACAACACCACACAACGTCAGAAAGTGGGCTTATATTATGTTGTTGTATTAAGTCTTCACAGTTTTTAAAGTATCTTTATTTTTATATTTTAATTCAAATATTGAAGATTCTAAAAAAAAAAGTAAATTCAGAAACAATCATTCTTAGCGTTGTTATCATTATTATTATAACTGAATTCAATAATATTATAACTATTGAGTCCAGTTCAGTCCATAATTATATATTATTAAAAATAATAATAATAATAATGTAAGTAAAATAAGGAAAAATTATAGCTATTATTACATAAGCTTCTTAACAACAACAACAATAATAATAACCATAATAATAATAATAATGTGAATAAAAATGTATTTTTTTCCTTTTACGGAGCATTGCAATGTGGGCTGATTAAACCCTTGCCATTTTCAGAGAAAACTCAATGGAGCTTCTAAATAGTAAGAATAATAATAATATTTTATTATTATTATTTTCTTACATTATTATTATTATTATTATTATTATTATTATTATTATTATTGAAGCTTAAATAACAATAAAATTTAAAAACATAACTATTTTAATTTAGTTTCCATTTTTCCAATAATAAATAAAAAGAATAAAAAGTAGTTAGAAAAGAAACAGAATAGATAGACTCAAGTTTTTTTTTTTTTTTTAAATAATTAAAAAACAAGTAGATATAGAATAGAAAAAAATAGAGAATGCTAGTGTTGGAGGGTCAAGTTTTTTTAATAAATAAAAAGAAAACAAGTAGAATAGAAATAGTTTGATATTTAACATTTAAATGGTGCAGTTCTTATATTTTTTATTATTATTTCATGTAATTGCAGACATAACTAAGTTTTGTGCAGTGCATACAACGGTATCTGTGAATGATTATTTATGCTATTACCATTGAAGAATACTGTGAGATTGAACAAAAGCCACATCATAGAGCAGTAAAGACACCTTTACATGTGCAATATTAATTTTCTAGAAGGTGCATCTCTCATTCTCTCTGTTTGTGCCACAGGGATCTTGAAGCTGTGTTCTCTGGAAGCTCTCATCAAACGGATCAGCGTCTGCGGGAGGGTTATGACAGCGCCAGCACTGCCCCCCGCAGCACAGAGGGCTCCATCTCAGAGGACGTCTTCACCGAGTCAGAGCTCTCGCCCATCCGGGAGGAGCGGCAGTCCACAGAGGAGCTACAGCAGGAGGACAAGTCATCAGGAGCCTCGTCCCAATCCGTGCAGACCCTCCTCCAGGAACCTCAGACGGCTGAGGGCAGCCATACAGAGGAGGAGGAGGAAGAACCAGCCAGCGAAACTGCCCAGCCCAAACAACCCAGCCAGAAACAGCCAAGCACAGCCACCAGCAGGGACCACCAGCAACCACCCCACTGCCAGACCGAAGGAGTCGCCCCCTCCTCAGGTTCTCAGAGCTCGGCCCCTGGAGCAGGGGAGGCCACGGGACAGGAAAGCAGCCCCAATGGGGCTAAACTGACCCGAGATGGTACCCGAGATTCAGAGACGGACGTAGAGGAGCTGAGGAAGATGTGGAAGAGTCACACTATGCAACAAGCCAAGGAACAGCGAGAGAGCGTCCAGCAGTCCCAGAGAGAGAACGACCAACAGTCTAAGAGCAGCCAGAGACTGAGCTCTGCTGAGGGTACGGCAACATCTTCTTCAATACCTCTGCCATTTGTGCCCCTTAAAGTGGTCATAGGTTTTTAATACATTTATGTGTTATGTTTAATTAATAATTTATTTAATGAATATATATATATATAAATGAGTTTGTGTGAGTACATTAAGTATAATTATATTATTACATGTAAATTAATAATATAATTATAATAAATATAAAAATTATAATTAGTGTGTGCACTTTGGATGGGATAAATGCAGAGCACTAATTCTGAGTATGGGTCACATGTTTCTACACATGCAAGCAGGGCCTAAAACTATAACTTTGAAAATTTTTTTCAATTTATTATTTCAACATTTGAAGCAAAAACAGAATGGTCTGACTTTAGCTTTGTGAAATTATGCTAAAACCTCAATAAAACAAAAACAGCAGACAGGTTGGAATTTCACTCTCTGACAGCAGGTGGCGCTTATGGAACGGAGGGAGAAATGCCCTCGAAAGTCAGTTCCCTTCAGAAATACATTCATTTAAACCCTCACCCCGATATTTAAATTTTTTTCGTCCAATAAACAGTGAGTTTGCTCTGCCTGTAGCCTACAGTATTTTCTTTGTGTGGGTCTGTTTATTTTAGTCCTTGCTTGCAAATGATAAACCTGTTAGCTTTTATTTTGGTGGAAACTGCAGCTGAGCTTTTATTTCACACCAACTTCTGTGAAAACAGGCTTACAAACGCATCTCATTACAAATCTAGTGAAATACTGTGAACCGTTGCGTTCTCAGATTACAGAGCCCGGGAAGTCACCTGTAGGAGAAATAAAAACAATCCGTGCCGACGGTTTTGCAATCCGTCCCCTCAGTTTGTAAACCGTACTCACAAATTCTTAAACTGCTCCCTCGGTTTAACAAATCGTGCCCACGGATTAATAAACCGTACCCACTCAGATTTTGTAAACCGTACCTTCGGTTTTTGAATCCGTACCCACAAATTCATAATCCGTGCGCACGCATTCTCAATCCGTTCCCTCGGGTTTGTAAACTCACGGATTTGTGGCCCCGCCCCCACCGGCAGATTCAACCATGCCACCTGTTTAGGTAAATGCTAAGAAGAAGAATAGAACATTTCCTGAATTTTCTAAAAAATAAAAAAATAAAACTATAGAGTTTCGAGAGAAGAAGGTAAAAAGCAATAGAAAACAAATAATGTACTGGTTAGTTGTCATTCCTTTGCGCTCTGACTGAATGCAATGTTATAATACGCCTAGTTATTTAATAATAACATTAACAGTGAAGCATGCAACTCTGGGGGAAAAAGCTTAGTATAATAAAATCACCTAAATAAGTCTTCATTTTAAGAATGAATAGAACACAAACACATTTCCAAAACTGTAAAAGGTTATTTAAAAATAAAGCATTCATGAATTATTTTATGACAAACATTTTACTGTCTTAAGTGCACTCATTTATTTAGCCTATAAATTAAAATAATAATA
>NW_015656001.1:903711-904534 GCF_001515625.1 Sinocyclocheilus rhinocerous | reverse complement strand
AGAAAAGTGTTACGTTTATATGAGTGTTGAGTGTATATATACATATATATATATACATATATACAACTTTCAACTCACTTTTTGCACATTATAAAGTTCTTTCTCTTGGGCTGTTGTGCACATTTAGTGTCATTGTAACCAGCACTGATGACATTACAGTACAGCGTTCTTACATTTTACTATCAAAGTAAGCTTCTGTCCTGGTGTTAATCTGGGGTGGGGCATGCTGGGAAGTGCTGATAACCTTGTGTTGTGTGGCTTTGTTGATGGCAAGACTAGAGAGTGCTGGGAAATGAAAAGTGGCTCACCTGTTATCACCTGAGGGAGCGCAGAGACACTTTACCACGGCTTTTACACGCTGATTTGATCTGTCGAGGCCAGACTGTGCCAGCAGCCCTTTCTCTGACCGAGAGATAAGCTAAAGCCCATCAAACATGACAACTGCACATGCACACTAACATTATAACACACATCAGAAACATTCTTTCCTTAAAAGTATAGCTGAAAATATATTAACTACAAATAATGTGATTAATCACAAGTTGTTGATATTGAATTGAATCTGTTGACACAGGGTTTCCGCGGGTCTTAAAAAAGTCTTAAGTCTTAAATTTAGTTGCATCAAATTTAAGGCCTTAAAAAGTGTTAAATTGTACAAGAAAGTCTTAATTATGATTTGAAGAGGTCTTGAATTTGGTGACGGAAAGACCAGAATTGTGATATTGCTTAATGTGACGATTAAACTTCAAAAGGCTATGATTTCAGTGAATAAACATGAGCGCTGCACGTTCAAAGTCCGGTGCTGCGCTGCTTTGTGTTCTGC
>NW_015656001.1:902599-903660 GCF_001515625.1 Sinocyclocheilus rhinocerous | reverse complement strand
TACAGATCTTCTTTATGCACCAAGAGCTTGTAACACTCCAAAGATAAAGGAAAAATTGAAATTGCATCATATGACCCCTTTAAGGTACCTTTTCATTTTTTTTTATAATTTCAAACATCAGTTTTCAATGTTTTATGTTTAAAATATCAAAACATTATTTATGCATTTGTAACTGCAGGTTAAAGTATGCCATGTCCCTCAGAGCTGCATTAAACAATGTGTAAATGCATCTAAATGCCACTTCCAATGCAGCCTCTTTGTTTTGCAAAGATCAATTTGGTTGAAACTGATTTCATTTGCTTGGTAACAAACCAAATGCAAGAATTTAAATATAAAAAAAACTATTTATTTATTTATTTATTGCAAGACTACAAAAATGTATGAAATGACCCCTCTAAAATTGACTTTTTAAACTATATGAAGTTATTTTGCTTATTCAATACAGTAATATTCATCAGTCTCATGGCGTGAGAATGAAGTTCAACTCCTGTCCCGGCACATATTCCTTTTTGGATCATTGAACTGTTCTGACAAGCCTCATGTCAGCCTCAAAATTATATACTATATGCAGTATATATGTACAGTATTTTTTTTTCAATTGAGAAATTTAAATATACAATATATGTGTTTATTCTTTACAAAACAATAATAATAATAAATAATTTTATATGAAAGAGTTATAAAACAATAATAATAAAATAATATTTATAGTATCTAATAATCATTTATATCTTTTTTTTAATTATATCGGGTTTTTTTTATGTTGATATATATTTAAAGAAGTCCAAAATTTATTAAATTACCTCTTAAAACTCTTAAGGACTTTTTAAATACATTTTTTTTTAAATCATTAAAAAAATGAAATTCTCGAAATAATCAAAATCTAATTATAAAACAATAATATATATATATAGAGAGAGAGAGAGAGAGAGAGAGAGATTATTTTTATAATCTTGAATTTGGAAATATAAAAAAAACTATTTATTTATTTATTTATTGCAAGACTACAAAAATGTATGAAATGACCCCTCTAAAATTGACTTTTTAAACTATATGAAGTT